>NW_017307284.1:428785-503891 GCF_000935625.1 Nanorana parkeri | reverse complement strand
GCCTTTAGTATCACCTTTACACCTAAATAATTTAAGTGTCCATCTTTTACAAAGCGTTCACTCTATTGTGCCCATTTCAAGGTGACCTCCAATATAGTGGAAGACCCCATACATATTAGAACCTCTGAGAGAAAGAGGAAGTTTCAATAAGAGTAAAAAGCAAAGGTTTGCAACCACATAGAAAGAAAAATAACACACTAATAATAGTTTTGGCTCGCAGGCCCTGAGGAGCACTTAATCATATCAGTGTGGCCTGTTTCTGACACAGGCCTAGTCTGAAAACCATCCATAGCATTCTTGTTTGAAGCGTTTCTGTTTCATTCCAGCTTGTATCCCATTGCTCGGAGTCGCTGACAGTTTCCTGAAGCCCCGCATTGTTATCGCGGTAGTAAGGTTCATGCAAATGACCTCCTGTCATAGACGGGACCTGACAGGTTCATATGACCTTCAACATTGCAGATGAACTGCCAAGAGGTAGACAGAAAGAGGGAAGGAGGGAAAGAGCTGGCAAGTGAAAACATCTATGTTAATCCTATCATTTTTTCAGCATGTCCCTGTGATGAAATGATTAATATCTCTGGTATTTGACATACAAGGCTTGCTCGGATAACCTGCAGTCATTCACACGCTAATATGGACACAGTCTTTTTGCCTTTCCCTTTAAGTTTTAAAAAAAGTGTTGTGTTCTTGTCCCCACATATAGGTGTCCAATTTAAAAGTGACAAGGAGGGTGTAGAAAGCCTGTCAAAATCTATTAAACCATTTACGCCTGACAATCAGATTCTGAGATGGCCACAGTAATATCTGTTATTAAGGTGATATTATCATCTTTTACACTAGAGCCATAAGGCTGCTACAATGGGAGGGATTCCATCAACACTTTGGAAGTTTGCAATTTAGCCCCACACAGCCATGTTTTTTGTTTTCCCTTTAAGCAGTATCTAGTTCTGTATTTTCTGTGTTATTACTGCATGATATGAACCTCAAAGGATAGCTCTATTATTTTTTACATTTTTCATGGCTTTCCCTGGATTTTAGAGATTATTTATCTTTCTCCCTAAAGTGTGATCATCTTTGTCATAAATCATTAGAAAGTGTACTTTACTAGACATTATATTCAAGTAGTTCATGTTTGGCCTATATAATTCATTGTAGCCCTCTCTCTTCCAATGTAATGGAGCACAACACCGGCCACCAATGTAAGGCAGAATTGCTCCACAGACCAGCAATGTTAGGGAGCACTACACTGACCACCGATGTAAGGGAGTACCGCCCTAATCATCAATGCAAAGCAGAACTTCTCCACTGGCCACCAATGTAAAAGGAGCAGTACACTGACCACCAATGTAAGCAAGCACTACACTGACCACCAATGTTATTGTGGGTTCTACACTGACAATCAATTTATCAAGGTCATTTACACTGATCACAAATGTAACCAGTACATTTACATTGACCACCACTTCAATGGGGACATATGCTGACAACTGTCAAAGGTCCAGCTCCAGGGTACCTGAAAGGAGTTCCCTAACCCTGAGAAGCCATTTCCAGCCTCTTGCATATCTAAATGACACAAGAAACCACCTTCATTTTGGCTTCATGCTGCATTGAATAATTGAATTTCACTTATCCATAGTGGTAAGGTTCTATAAAATATTAATGTACCCTTTCAGTTTTTATTTACCTATGCCCTCCTTGTGTCTTCCTTAGGCTATATGGGTGTGAATGCAAAGATGATTTTGTTCGGCCTGCATCTGGGCTGCACTGCTATAGCTTTCCTGGTGGGCCCTGAGCCACTTGAGTAAATGCCTAGAGAGGAGCAAAGGCTGTTTGCAACTTCCAGATCAAGTGTACCTTGGCAAAATTCACATCAAATGTGGAAGTATGCACTAAACCTTTTTAGCATTGATGTGAAGCACGTCTGGACTGATACAAACTTCTGTCCTTTTCTGAAAGGAGCTCAGCCTCCCTGGGTAAGTGTCATTCATTTTCATGGTGCGGGCAGATGGCCCGTCTGCACCATGAAAAGGCATGACACTGTGCAAAAATTTTAAGGCACGCTTGAGGAAGCCAGAAGGCACCCCAGCCGTACATCGGCTAAAATCAGCCGTACATTGGCTGCCTTCGGTCAGCCGAACATGCTCTGCATGTTCGGCTGAGCCGAAGTGCAAAAGGACTTTGACTCAGCCAATCCAACATCTGGGGGCCGAACTGCAAAGCTCATACGGGCTCATACATACTGAACAGAATAGAAAAGAAGTAAAAAGAATTTTAAAAAAAGTTGAACATTTATTTTAAAAATGATAAAAATATGAAACTTAAAAAAATAAAAATTTTAAAGAAAAGAAAAAAAAACAATTGGGCAGAGCTAGCAGTGACAGCTAGCTCCGCCCATCTGTTTACTATTGCCCGGCACCTGCCAGAGTCTTCTAGCAGGTCCCGAACAATGAATAACAACTGGGTGGAGCTGGCTGTGACGCCATGGCCGGCTACGCCCAGTTGTTATTGTCTAATGACAGATCAGTGTCCCCAGGTCATTTGGGGACGCTGATCTGTCATTACAACTGGGCGGAGCGAGCCATGAGATCACGACTGGCTCTACCCAGCTGTCATCTGCATGATGTTCGGTTGGCTTCGGCTGACCCTTCTCCACGCTTCGGCTGTGACTTTGGCTCCGTCAAGCCAAAGCATATGCCTTCGACTTGGCTGAGCCACTCGGCTGGCTTCAGCTGCTGTAGGGCTATAGTGAATAGTCCGTACAGCAGCACCTCAATTCGACTGAAATGAAGGGCAGAGGCGGCCGTGGAGAGCCGAAGGATCAGCCGAAGCTACGGCTGGATCCTTCGGCTATTTAGTGAATAACCCCCTAAATGTTAAAAAAAACTCAATGCATTCCTAAATGCACAGAATATACCTGGATATTAACATCTATAAGTGATAACTTCAGAGATTGTTGATTCAAGGAATATCAGACTGTCTTAAGGGATCAGGAAGGATTTTTTTCCCCTGCCTTCCTCTGGATCAACTGAGGGTATAGTGTTCCGTTTATGGAGGTTTTCTATTTATTAAAAAAAAAAAATATTCTCTGTATTGGTTGATTTCAAAGAACTTGTGTCTTTTTTTCAGCATGACTAACTATGTAATGTACTGCTACAACGAACACTAGGATTTCTCACATGTGTTTTCCCCTCAATAGAAATATACTTGAGTGTATTTTTATATATTTATACTAATCCCTTGTTCTATTACACACATTTATTTAGCAGAAAAAAAAGAAAACATATAGCTTGTACTCACATTACTTTTTATTGTATTTTGTCTAATCTAGGGACAGCAAGTATTTCTGTAGTGGATGAATGAAACTTGCTTTTTTTCCCCATGATTAGAACAAGCAAGATCATAGTTTCCTCTGTTGCCCGATCAATGACTTGCTGAGTCACAGACGTGGCAAGTTCAGCTGTATGCTGAACCTGCCAAGTTATACGATGTGAATTAATGTCCAAAGAACAGCAGCCAACTTTAATTTAAGCTCCTAGGTTGAACTTGTTTTTAGTTGTGGGGGTGAAAGGGCACTGTGTACCCATTAATTAATCTAATCCATCTCCATCCACTTTAGTACTTCTAGGGGTCTGTGGTTCCAAGAATCATGTGAAGATAAAGTAATATTTAAGCCTCTGAAATCCAGTGCTGTCAGTAAGCATATATAAAGGGGAAAACCTAATCCATTTATAGTTTTAAGATCTTTAAAACATTCCAAAAAGTTTTATTTTAAATTAATCTTTTGCTGAAAAAGGGGAAAACATACTAAATCCCTATACGTTAACAGAAGCACGCCTTATGTTATGGCAGTAGTACAAGGTGATCTCTTGTGTCTGTTCAGGAGTTGAGTTACCAGGGGTCCTTAAGTGGATCTAGTAGCAAGTATAAGCAATCGGTAAGCTTGCCTATAACATATGTACCCTTATTATAAGAAACTAATGCAAGCAAAAAATAAGATTAAGGAAAATATAACCAGATGTCAGGCTAAAAGCACAATCAATTATTTTCTAAACCTTAAACATTTAAATGTGAAATATTTCTACTTCATTTTTTTCCCTCTTGAGTCTTGTTACATTAAATTGCTATCATGAAATGGATGCAACAAAAACAGGGAGTTTCAACATATCCTTTAATGCGCATTTATCAAACACAAATTCCTTGCCTAGCAGCTCGTAAACCAAGATAGAAAAATAAAATATATTCCACATATAGCAAACTGTAACTCTCCTGTCAATATCGAACTGTAGCTTTGTATGTTTGGTAAAACTTGCAGTTTAATTATTGGGATTTATTGGTGCTGGCAGATCAAAAATGCCATGTCTGATGCAGAGCTGTTGCTTTCAAGAACCATCGTGTGTAAGGCAGAAAATACTGATTTTTTTTTTACCTGCTCAGATTAAATTAAAATGAGGAGGTGGCAAGGGGAGTGACTGCATCCGGTACCCACGTCAGGTTTTGACAATCTTTTTATTTAAAAGAAAAACAGTAAAATAATAGACACAAGTTTTCAAGGGCATGTATTTAAATTGTCTTAATTTAAAAAAAAAAATGATTCACTGTACAAACCTTTTAAAGACCTTTAAAGTGTTATGGCAAAGAATAGCTACTACATACAAATCAACAAACAAGCTAATAATTAGACTAAAAATTTAAGTCTTCTGCTTTGTCAATCTGTGTTTTATTTGTTGTGCTCCAATAAACACATAACAGAGTGAAGTCCAAATCTACTTTGCCCTCGTTCACACCTGAACGTTTTGTTGCGTGTTCTACGCTCGACGAATGCTCTACAAAATGCTCAAAAATATAAATCCCATTGTATTCAATGGTCTCGTTCCCACCTTGGCGTATTTCCGCCCGTCCCTAACGTGCTACAAAACAGCCCACGCCTGAAAAGGTACATGTACTACTTTGGGCCGTTTTGTTGCGCGTTTCTATTGGGATACAGCCAAGTAGCCTTCGGAAACGCGCGACGGTCGTGCAACTTTTTTACCGCGAATCACGGTAAAAAACGCGCGACGGTCGCGCGACAGACGCGCATATGCAATACACCTAGGTGTGAACGAAACCTTAAGGAAAACAACCACTAGTGCCGCTTCACCTATGTGTCTTCACCCTCAGTTGGAGGAAATCTAACCCAATTTTTTTTCTAGTCCTAGGTGAAGTGAAGGTCAAGTGTGCATGTAGATTTAAAGTTCCTACACTTCCATACAACCAACACCAACTGTATCTTTCTCTCCAAGATCTAAAAAAAATTAAGATTATTTTATGAATAAAACAAGAGAAACTCTTCATAGCATAATAACTTATTAATTAAAAATGTTTTAATCTCTAACATTCATCAATGCATGAAACACGCCCACTAGATTGTTTGTCACAATGTATGTGTATATCATATCAGTCATAGCTCAAAGTATCAGTATTGGCATAGCTCAATGCGTTTCTATAGCCAACAAAAGTCAGGCGGCAAAACGTGTTGAACTCTGCTACATATAGAAGAGTTCTTTATGTTATTTTTCTTCCCTCACATAGATCTTGTAAGAGATAATAAGTCCCTGAGATCTTGTAAACAAGAGAGAGCAATGACAGCTTGCATGCATGCAGAGCCAGGATCCAACCAGCAGCCTATAAACACTGGGCAGTTAGAAAGAACACTTTAAAGTGTAGCTGAACTCAAAAAGTGAAGATGTTAAAAAGAAAGTTTAGATGTGTTACTTGTGCTTAAATAGTACCCGAGAAAAATGTATCATTTGTTTTTAATTCCTCCTGAAAAATATAATTGCACTTCCTGGTATATGAGGGTACATAGGCACTTCTGTGCCTACAGTTGCATAGATGTATGTCTGCAGAGTGAATCTAAGGCACTGCTGTCCCTAACTGCTAGTTTCAGAAGATTTGGAGTGAGATTTGGTGTTGGCACTACTGTGCTGCAAACTGTTCTCCTTGACATAAGGAAATACAGGCCTGTCTCTAACAATATGGCCGCCTTTCTACAGAGACACAGTGCAGAACAATGCATGGTAAGTGATTAGGAAATATCAGCTGCTGGTAGACCACAAGCAGTACCAGTGAATAGTCCTGTTCTCCCTTTACTTTTTTGGCACAAGTACTCAGTTCCTCTTTAATATGTGTATTGACCTACCCATAAGCGGTCATATGTGCCTGGTGAGTGGATATCTCCGTGTGTGCTTAGTGATGGATTGGAGTATTTAGCATGGAGGTACATGACTTGCATGTGTGAGCATTGTGTATGCATGCAATGAGTGAAAATGTTCAGAAAATGCTGGACTTTTTGTGCATAAAACAAACATCACAAACTAGTATTACTTGGTGGCTTCCTTTTACAGATCATACATGGAATTACAAGTGATTGGCACCACTGATCTTCAAGCTGCTATTTCATACTTTATATACCAACTCAAAAGAAGGTTAGGTCATATGGCCTAAAACAGACATGCGCTACGCAAAGTGATTGCTTTCTTTCACATTGCATTACACTAAGATCACCGCTGGCTCCGCCCAGCTGTCAGAAGCAGGCTGTCGTCAGGCCAATGGCCGGCCGCTCGGCCAGCTTCGGCTTTCAGCATGGCTCAGCCGAGCCGATGCCTATGCGTTCAGCTCGGCTGAGCCGCTCGGCCATGATCGGGAGCTGTACAGGCTATTGTGAATAGCCCGTACAGCACCCCTTCCTGGGGGCCGAAGCTAGCCGAAGGATTCCTGGGGCCGAAGCTAGCCGAAGGATCGGCCGAAGCTACGGCCAGATCCTTCGGCAGCTTCGTGAATAGACCCCCTAGTGTTGCATGCAACATTATCTGACATTCATGCTTCCGCTGACTTGAATGAGGCTTACCCGGCTGACCCTACCCCTGCAGGGGCATTCTTTAAATTTCAAAAGCTAAAAAATACAAACACTGGATGGCTGTGTACATAGTCTAAGTCTCAGCTTATCTTACACTATGAACTCCCTTACGGCCAAGCTTATCTTGCATGAAGAATAAATATAGTTATGTGTGAAGTGAACATTAACCCATCAGATTGCATTAAAACACAATAAAAGCACCTAAAAGATTCCAATTAAAATTAAACAGCATTACTTTCAGTTTATAGATTACGCTATCTTTTAACTCTAAAATAGGTGTGATTTCCCAGTTAGAATGAGTTATTTCTTCTAGCACTGTGAAGGTTTGTTTGTAAAAACTCCTCTGCAGTTTTCAGTTGGCTCACACTAGCCAGTCTTTCTGAAAATCAAATGCTGAAAAGTAATATGGCAGCACATTTAAGGCCTATTTACCTTTCATCTAAGAAGAGAGAAAGTGCTTTAAAAGGAGAACCTTCTCTGTTTGTTCAACTAACTTTTTCAGCTGTACTTTCCAGCCAGTTTGGTCAGGGTGCCAGATCTGCTGAAGTGTTGAAAAGTAATGTGACTTTGGTAGAGCATGTGATATTTAGCTAATTCACTCAATTAAACTATCTGAGAAAGGACAAACCAGGGATGCCTCTTGTTCAGTCTAGTTGATCCTGAATTATGTGTTAAGAGACACTTAATGTGGAAATCGTCTCTAGTGTCTGATATATCCTAAGCACAGTATTCTGCATAACAAAAAAAATCCCTGTTTTAAAAAAGATGCAATGTTGTACGCCCTCACTGGACACATGCCACTAGATGAATACCTGTGCTGCTTTTGTTGTCATGCTTATCCTCTAGCTCTACTGCCCCAAACAGGTATTCAGGTCAGCAGTATGACTTTCCCAGCTGCTTACTTGCTCTGAGTCACTAACTCACTAAGTAGTGTATGTACAGGAAAGTCCAGCAATTAGAATTTTTAGTTGGGGTTAAAAAATGGTAGGACAGGCAGTTCTTTAATGACAGGTTCCATTTGCTATCCAAGTTCACCTTTCTGATAAGTGTAATACTTTAAAATAGTAGTAAACCCTCAAACTTATTTTCAATAATAATTCCAGATCAAACAAATATACATTGTCCAGCAAAATATTTCTTTACTTTTTTGCCCAAACACTTACAGCCATCATGTTTCCAAACAGCTCCAACTCTCTCAGCTCAGCTTCCTGGAACTTCCTGTCCAATCCAAGATCAGAAGGGACAGAGCAGTCTGCAGCAGATGTCCATCTACTAGCTTGGAGAAAGGAAGAGACAGGAAGGGGGAAGAGGAAGGAGGAGCGGGGAGCAGGGGAGACTGCCTTGCTGTGTGTTGGTGAAGACACACACAGCTTATTAGCACACACAAGTGTGGTTCCATGGGTCCCTGCAAGGGAAAGGATCCATCCTAAAACAGGATATCAGGACCATTGCTCAGGAGACCAGCTGATTCTGCAGGAAACTAAAACTTTTAAACATTAGGAAGCACCATCTATCGTAAGTGATTTGATCGGCATTTGAAATAGTTGGAAAAACTTTTGACTTGAATATCACTTTAACCTCCCTGGCGGTATTCCCAAGTGTGGCTCGGGGTTAATTTTCAGTACCAAGAATGGTAACCCTGAGCCACACTCGTGATTGCCGGGATTGCGCCAATGTGTCACTTACCTTGTCCCTGCGAGCCCGTGGTGTCCTCTGCTGTGTGCGCACGGCCGATGCCGGCATTCGGCTTTCAGTTTCGCTTTCTGGCATCACATTTTTATTATATTATAATTTATGATTTTGTGATTCAAACTTTATCATACCCGGGATGTCTACTGGACTCTTGTTTGGACAGATTTAGGTGAGTTATTCCTAAGATTTACTAAGAATTACAGGCCTACAATATAAAAAAACAAATTCCCATGAAAAACAATGTACCGCTTTGGCATGCTAAAATCCTGCATAATCATACCGCCAGGGAGGTTAATATTGGGCAGAAAATCACTGTCACCTCTTCAAACAGTATTTATGTATGTTATTCCATTATATAGTCTCCTGAAGCACCCACTGCACTAGCTGTAAATGTTCCAATGTTTCGTCTTTTCACATGCAATGAAGAATGCAGCTGTGTCTGAGAATCATTACTAGAACATTCCATATACCCAGCTTTATCTCCTACACACAGCTGTGTCAACAACGTCTTCATTGCAGAACAACATAACCCAACTAGTAAAGTGCATACTGCAAGTGTCACTAATTATACAAAGTAATATGATTGATGATATTAGAGTTGTGGCTTACAATATTAAAGATATATTACAGTCAAAAGAGAAGAACCCATTTCACGAAAAAATTGCTTCAGTATACTATTTAACCTTTAAGCCATCTCTTGAGTCCATTGGTGCTGCTATGTTATAAAGCTACATTACAATGATGGCTGAAACTTCCATTTTGTCATTCTACAATTTTTTTAGGAGTCTCATGTCTTCTCCCTAACATATGGTTAAACCTTACATAACCTTTCATTCACCCCACATAGCTAATGTATGTTCTTCCTTGATGCAGTACACAAACTGTGTGCCTGTTTTTATACATATAAATTTGATGGTGTGAATTTGCTGTGGTGGGGAGGTACAAGAAATGATTTTGTTTTTTTATTATTTATTTTAGATTTGGAGGGGTAAAACCTGTCAGGTTCATGTTGCTGTCTGCATCACCATTGAGAATCCCCCTCACTTTCTGTTCAACAATTTTTCAACCCCTTATATTTTTATTGCTCCTCATTCAGGTGATTTTATTTTTTTTCCTTTTTCTGGTATAGCAAGTACTGAAAAATTCCCCATGGGGATAGGGGTAACACTAAAATCTTGATGATGGTGGTAATCCTTTTCACCTCTACCCAAATAAAAGAAAACATTTTGTCTGGAATTCTACTTGAGTAAAAGTCCAACTCCACCTTTTTACCTTTTGTATAGTCCTTACCATGTGCCCTCTTCCTGCTCTTTTTTTTATATAAATATCACTAGCTAGGTACCTATATTTCTGCAGTCTTCAGACTGTTTCAAGTGACAATACAGGATCTTCTTCAGCTCCAGGGGTGGCTTTAAGCAGTCCTTACTTTTGAACATGTGTGCATCACATTGTTCAGGAGTACCATGAGCTCAGACCGGCATCATGCTTTGCACCCAAGGGACATGTCCAAGATGGATTAAATAACATTGGGTGTCATTCAACCCAGAAGAGGACCAGAGAGGAGGTACATATTGCAGTTGGACCTGCTTTTTTTATTTTCTCACATACTGAGCAATAGATTTTCTTTATTTTTCAAAGGTGGAGTTGGACTTTAAGGCCTCGTTCACACTAGAAATGGCCGGCACGTACAGCTCCGTGCTGAGTGCACAGCCTTATCGGACAGCTCCCGGGAAGGACAGGTGCTGCGTGTGATTAGAATGCAGCCCCTGTTCTTCTCTATGGGACTACACCGCCCAAGGCTCACCCGCCCTGCACATCCGTGCGGGTGCTGGTGTCCGTACTCGTATGCTGACAGGATGGATCCTGTCTGCGTCTGAGCCAGGACACCAGCACCCCTACAGACCTGCACTTGAGGTGAGCGTAGGGCGGCGTACGGCCGCGTATTCCCATAGAGAATGACAGGGGCTGTGTACTAACCACATGCAGCACCTGTCCTTCCCCGGAGCTGCCCAATACGGCCGTGCACGCAGCATGGAGCTGTACGTGCAGGCCTTTTCTAATGTGAATGAGTTCTAAACCCTCCTAAAATGTATTTTTTTATTTTTAGTTAATGGCTACAGGTTTTGCTCCTGGGTTGGGAAATGTGCACACCTCCTCATAAGACAAAGGTAATAATCATATTGACCATGTTTCACAGGTGAATTGCCAAAATGCAGTTGCTTCTTTTCTTAATGGATGTCTCTTCCCTGCTGGCTGAAATGGTAAAACATGGAAGGAGCAGCAATGGTGTGACATTCTGCTGGTTTGGGCTGCAAAGAAGGAATGCCATGAGATAAGGAGAATTGAGCTTGAGAAATTCTACCGCTAGAGAGTTGTTGTTACAGACAACTTTGCTAGTTTGACATAACTATAAACATAAGTGTATACCCTCGTTCTTGTTTGATTATACATTAATTGTTTTAGTGAACATCTTAGTGGGTAAGTGACAATATACAATAATATGTATGTCGGGCCAAAACTTTCTTCAGTTTTGGATATAGGTGGAAGGAATAAAATCCTGCTTGAGTTTTTAGTGCAATCAATTAAGGAGATCCCACCCTCCCCACTTACTGTCACCTTTATCATCGGTAAAGGAAACTCCACAACAGTTACTCTTTAAATATGAAGACATTGGCAGCATTTCAATACTGCTTTTATCAAATTGAAATAATGTGCAAAAAAATATTGTCATATTTAAAATGTTTCTATTGAGCATAACACCAAGTGGCCCTCTCTGTAGAACTACCCCCTCATTTTGCAAAATGTCCTCAATCCCCATGTCCTGCCAGGCATGGGATAGCACACAAGCTGCTGCAGAAGCTGTTAAGCTAACAGCACCACCACATTTCCCATCTCAAAAAAATGTGTCTTACCAATTTTTTTCAGGAATGTTAGCAACAATGATTGAGATATGTATAATTTTTCCTAGAATTATTTACAGAATGTAAGATTTTATTGACGTGTTGCTAGTAAACAGTAAGACAATTGACAGCTGACAAATCTGACGTTTCTGTTTTTTTAATGGACTACTACAGTTGAAAACAAATGAAGGGAAACTAGAGGGAAAATGTCTGAGATAAAATTAACAGGAATGTGTAATACAAACACATGCGTCTCATCTCACTACTTCCCACACTGGAACGTCATCACATGTGAACTGCATCAGGCTGGGATGTAAAGATGCGTTTGTTGTGCTTGGCAGCATCTCATAAAAGGCCTAATCCATTTCATGTTCACAGCCCAGGCTTGTATCTTTATGTATCACCTCTCAATGTGAATTGTTGAATGTACTATCATCATCTTTCCACTACAAGAACCAGAAGAGGAATGTGTCCTAACTTTTCAGTGACAGGGCTTGCTTCGTGACACTGTGCAAAAATGTTCATCGTGAGTCAACGGGAGCCGATGCCAAATATCACGGAACTTGCATCTTCCAAGTTACTTTATTTCACAGTCTTACGGATTAAAGGCAGAAAGCTTTAGCTGGACAAGTTGTAACAGTTAAGCTAACTAAATTTTCACATATTCTGCAAGAAGATGAACTCATTCCACATTACAGCTTTTCTTTTGTTTTTCTACAGATTGTACATATGAAAAATAAATATTCCTGTTTCAGGAGATACTGTATGTAGTCTGTCTTTTACAGCACAAGTTCCAATACAGAACTTTATTAGGTCCAGTTGGGAGAATCCCCTCTCTAGTAACAAATGCTGATCATCACGAATTACAAAAAAAAAGTAGATCAGAATCATTCCTTTGTTTTATGATGTTAAAAGGAGCAATTATAAGCCCCTCACCCCCTACTGTTGGTGATATGCCCACCCTATGATGAGCACTGCCATGGCCTACTGTTTGTTCATTTTGATAGGGGGTATAACATTTTATATAGAAAGTGGTATAATAATATAACGAATATGTACCTAATTCATACAAGTGGACAAATGCTCATGACTGGAATCTAAACAGGCCTACCCCTCACTGATAATGAGTCTTTGACAGATTCCTGTAGGCTTGTGCCTATTAATACAGTTAATCAACTATCACTTTCCAAACCATCAAAGAATCTTCACACGCCTTATGACTACAACTCAGTAGACAGGGAGAGGTCTTAACACACAGAGGCTCCACACTGCCTCAGATCACCATGCATCTGAGATCACCACGATCAGAAGAAATATGTTTCATCTCTCACCCAGATCCAAAATATTAGTTGTGGAGAGATTAGAATTATTTCTTTTGATACTACAAACTATGAAACATGCTAGTGCAAAATGATATGTCCATATGTATGTCTTATAGAATCACCTAAGGACCAACTAAATTATCATATGAACCCAACCAACAGTCAGGTCATGTATGATTTGTTTCGATTGGGATGATACACTTCTGTCAGAAATCCTAACTTCGACCCAGCTATCAGGATAGTCTGGTCCATATAACCTGCAGCCAATTCAAAAGGCACCACCCCCAAAGTTGATTGGCTAAAAGGGGAAGAGTCCATCCCACATCCTCAACTCTATAAATTAATTAGCATGAACATATTTATTAATCTGCAGCTTGTTCAAAAAGAGGTGGTTACTGAATTTCAAGAGTGCCCTCACCAACAGGATAAAATGATAATGCCCAAATCGTAATGTTCATGTTTGTTTTTTCTCCATTATTATCATATAGCTGATATAATATTTCTATATGCAGGGGCGTCCCAAGGGCGGGTGTCACCCAGAGCGAAGACAGGGTGACTCCCTGCTGTGATGTCATTGCGCATGTGTGTGATTTCACCACGCGCAATAACGTAATCGGGCATGCACGGCCATCTAATTGACGCCTGTCGGCAGCCATCTTGGGAGAGGAGGGGACGTTCACCCGGCGGGATGAGGTATGTTGCTAGGTCCCCTCCTCTCTCCTGACACTGTTTGAC
This sequence comes from Nanorana parkeri, assembly GCF_000935625.1. Lineage (NCBI taxonomy): Eukaryota > Metazoa > Chordata > Amphibia > Anura > Dicroglossidae > Nanorana > Nanorana parkeri. The sequence continues at coordinate 490,347 of NW_017307284.1, read as the reverse complement.
TCTCTGTCCATGACTGAGTGCCCGACTTTTTAGAGGGGGTGACACCAAAATGACTGTCAGTCATTTTGGTGTCACCTCTCCAATAGTGTTACCTGGGTGCGGACCGCACCCCCCACACCCCCCTTGTGACACCACTGCTATATGTAATTTCCAAATCTAACCTGACCTGCTGTGAGTTGCGTCCATAACATTCTTTTAGTCGTTCCTTAGATGGTTCTATACACCTGAACCATTTGAATGCAAATAGATCATACTATGAGAAGAAATAACTCTCATCTCTCTACAACTAACTATTTTGAATCTTATGAGATCTAAAAAAATATAAGAAAATAAGTGGCGTTCCTGGACAGTGTGGAGTCTGCGTGTAAAGACCTCTCTCTGTCTTCTGACTAGCAGTCGAAAGGTCTGTGAGGATTCTTTAATGGTTTGTGAGTTGATAGTTAATTAATTTTATCTATAGGCACAAGTCTACAAGGTCCTGTTAGAGACTCATTTGTCGTGAGCTGTTGATATACACATTAATACAGGTCTGCAGGCCTATTCAGGTTCATGGGTATGAGCATTTTTCCAGTTGCATGAACTAAAATACCTGTAATAATTCCATACCACTTTCTAATGTTACAACGGGTTCTTCAAGATCGCCATAAGAATGTATAATCTGTATTCTTGGGCTCTTTTCAGTCTCTACTTGTAACAAGACACTGAATGACTGTAGGGCAGGTTGAGAATCTCACCTCCTGTTGCCCCAAGAGGATGCTGTTATTTTTCCTTAGGGACTGTATTGATAGGCTTTTGTTTGGGTCAGATGCGTTTTGCATTCCTATACAGGGAACCAATACATTCCCAAATACATTCCCAAAAAGCTAGTCAAATGCAGTTTAGAAGGAGGTTAACTGCAGGCCAAATGCACCTTTCCGTGAACGCTGAATGATCTCAGAAGCATCTCAATCTGATGTCAAACTGATGCCATCAACACAATCCCAAAGCCCATCAACACAGGCCCTTATTATATGATTGGCTCTGGTAGTTGCAATATTAAAAGCAGAACTCCATGCAAACACCTAAATGCAAAATTAAAATAATTATATATGAAAAGGTTTACCTGACAAAGTAATATATTATTTTGTTCATCAGGCTGGTCATTTACATGACTGCGCCACACTGCCTGACAGATGACACTATCATTTTTTGGTTCAGCTATGCACCTTCTTGTCTCACCTCATTGCCCCCAGTCTGCTTATTGGACAATGATTATGGACCATTACCTCTGTCCAATTAGCAGGTGGGTGACACAGGATGTGGTAAGACTAGGAAATAAGAGTGATCTTCCTGGGTTCGCATCATGGTGCAAGCATGTAAATCACAAAATTAGAAAGAATCACAGTTAGGCAAATGGCTAAACCCACATTTTAAATATTTGCAATTAAATTGTCTTACCTGCCAATGGATTTGAAATTCTGTTCAGCCACTCTTATGACCCAGGCAACCCACATTGCCACACTGTACAACCAAGCAGATGACACCCCTATTCCTTGGTTTAGCTTTGCTGCCCCCTATGTCACATCTCCACCTGCAACTTATTCACAGGACAGTGATTAAGTATCTCATCACCTCTGTCCAATTATCAGTGAGGTGACCCTGTAAGCGCTAACACTGAACCAGAAATTCAAGGTATTTCTGGCTTGTGGCAGATATGTGTGAAAAATAAGAGTGTCTGAATAATGTAAATGCAATTTAAAAATAAAGCCTTTTCACTGTGTGTTTGTAATACACCAGTTACATCTAAGATATATTATGATTAAAGTGTATGCCCAGCCAAAACTTTGTTTTCAGGTTCAAATAGTGTGGGGAAGGATTAGAACTCCTGTTGGGTTTTTACTATTATCTGTGGAACCATGATAGTAAGTGGAGGGAAACTCTCTAACAGAGCTTCGAATTGCAGTAATATTATTATCATTATTATTATACAGGATTTATATAGCGCCACCAGTTTGCTCAGCGCTTTACAATATAAGGAAGACATTACAATCACATTACAATTCAAGACTAGATGGTAAGGAGGGCCCTGCCCGTGAGGGCCTACTATCTAAAAGGGAGGGGCAAGTGATACATGAGGAGGTAGCTGTGATGGGATAAATTGTTTGAGAATGTGATGGTTCAGTGGTTAGTTTGAGGTGAAATAGGCTTTCCTGAAGAGATGAGTCTTTAGGGATCGCCTAAAGGCAATCAGACTAGGAGCTAGATGGACAGGTTGGGGTAAGGAGTTCCAGAGGATGGGGGAGACTCTAGAGAAGTCCTTGAGGCAAGCATTGGAGGAGTTGACTAGGGAGCTAAAGAGCAGGGGGTCTTTGGAAGAGCGGGGGGGGGCGGTTAGGGTGATACTTTGAGACAAGGTTTAAGATATATCCAGAGGCAGGGTTGTTTGTGGATGGCTTTGTAAGTGGTGTTTAATATTTTGAATTTTATCCTTTGGTCTATCTAATTTCCCAATAATTTCTCCTCACTCTGGAGATATTTCCACTCACTTTGTGTGCAGTACATGTGAAGAGGGTATATACCATTTGATGTATGTGGCCAAACTTCCATATTATTGAGTTCAGGTTTTTCCAGTGAAGGGTAATGTTAATGCTGCAGCTTACAAAAATAATTTAGAAAATTGGGCTCTTCCAACATCATGGTAACAGTCTGAAGTAGGCCCATTTTTGTTGCAGAATGACTATGTCTTTGTACACAAAGCTAGGTCCATAAAGATATTGTTGAATGTGCTGCGGAGGAACTAGAATTGCCTGCACCTCAACCCTGTTCAATACCTTTGGAACTGAACTGCTACCGTGTTTCCCCGAAAATAAGACACTGTCTTATATTTTTTTTACCCCAATAAAAACACACTAGGTCTTATTTTCAGGGGATGTCTTTTTTTTTTTTGGTATGGTAAGAATGAGAATAATACTGTTGCTCTTTCTTTTCCTACTGGTCAGTATCGGTAATGCTGATCACTTTCTTTCACTTTCACAGGCGGAGTGCATCTGGTATCCCTCCCCCTGTCACAGTAACTAGCGCTATAGAGGAAGCATCTGCAAAATGTGTCTCTGCTCCCTCTACCACTCTGGAGGGAGCCCCCTGTCATCCCTTTAATACAGTATGTCCCTGCAGACTAATACCATCTCACCTGCTCTTCAAGTTTCCCCTCACATGCTACCACCAAACTAGGTCTTATTTTCGGGGTAGGTCTTATATTACAGGAATCTTGAAAAATAGTGCTATGTCTTACTTTCGGGGTAGGTCTTATTTTCGGGGAAACAGGGTAATGTGAGCCAGGTCTTCTCATCCAACATTGTACCTAAATGGTCAAACATTCCCACACTCCAAAATCTTGTGAAAAATCTTCCTAGAAGAGTAGCGACTGTTTTAGCCTGGGGGAGACAAATTGTTGTGGCGTATGATGTCCAACAAGTTCACATAAGTGTCATGGTCAAGTGTCCACAAAATGTGGCCACACAGAGTATCAGATCGGCATGTATTGTAAAGACTTAGGCTAAAAACACCAGTGCTCATGTGCACCGTAAGTGTTTTAACCAGAGGGTTCAGTGACCCCAAAGGGCAGCAGGAGGGAGGTTTACTTTGGGTTTGCTGATTGCAGTCAGTCGCTGACCTGGCAGGAACATCTATGCCTATCTGCAGAATCTCTTTTGTGTGTTAGGAACAACTGATTGAATACATTCTCTTTTACTTACACAATATCCTGCAGTATTTACACAACAGCCTTTAGACATTACAACACTGCAAAGCATTTGTTTAGGCCCTTGTCACAGATAATGTGTAAGATATTACTTTATGAACTACGTCCTCTCCATTTTTTATTAATGGAAGTTCATATCCAACAAGCACATGAACATTCATATAAATAATTCAAAATGTAATATGTGTTGGGAATTAGCAGAATAGCAATCATCCTTCTGTTTTCTCCTCTATAGTCCTTTTTATGCTCTTCTTTCCTTTACACCCCAGTAATTACGTGATGCTGAAGAAATAAGAAATGGGGCTTCTTTGGATATTGTGTTATCTGGTTATTGTTTTTTCTTAGAGAGAGGAAAGCCAAAAGCCTGTGCAGAATGCTATGTTTGGCAAAAGATGAAGAAGAACTGGAATCATAGGGGAGAAAATGCATAGCCCCAACTATATTTTCTTTGCTAGCAATAATTGCTTCTGGCTCATAACTCAGAAGCGTCTGTGTGTGATTTCATGTATAGGTGCTGTAACTGGGCTGTGTAAGCAGCAGAACATTCTCATCAATGTTGTAGAGATACAAGTTGAACCTTTCTGAAATGTAAAGAAAATTGTGTTTGTGTTTTGTTTCTGTTTAAACACGTGTAAGCATGCAAGGCTTAAAGGACACTTGTATTAGAGAGGACAATATGTTGCAAAAGAGGGGGGTAAGGGAGGCTAGCTTTGTCCTTAGTGTTTTAGTTGTAATGGTTTTAACATATTTTCAAAGGGACTATTTAAAAGACAATTTCACTTGTACTTGAAATCCCCCCTTCCCCAGTGTATCCCACATAGAATACATGCCTTTAACCCTACTCTGGAGATTCACTTTGTGGCGCTGCCCAGAGTTGAACAACCTATGACGAAAAAAAATCTCAGCAACTTCCAGCTCCTACCACACATGCATGCCACTCACCCAATTAATTTATTTGGATGGACCCATACTTATAGAGGCCCTAGTAATTTAGAGGAGAATGGACATAGCCATAAGAGCAGCTGCAGGCATGTGTATTAGTAGGTGGACATAACCAATACTTTTTTTGCAAAGGCTGTGAGGAGCCAGACATGGCTTCACAGTAAAGATTTAGGATTCAGGCCTGAAGATATGTATTTTACTATGTGGATTACAGAGGAGTGAGTATGCCCTATCTGCCTAAGTAAGCCCATCCACTTGTATTAGCTAAGCTCAACCCCTTTTTTCAACCATGAGAAACATAAGAGCCTTAGGCAGTTTAGTTATATTGCACGTACAGGGATTAAAAAAAAATTCTGCTGCTTCTTTGATAACATTTCCATTAAATCATGCATTAGATAGGATTCAATCGTTATGCATGTAAGACGCACCTAGAATGCACAACACAAATAAAATGCATCACAACCCCAATGCACCTAAAATGTACAAATGCAAAAGGTATTTAATGAAAGCTGTCCTCAATGTAAAATAATTCAGGTCATTCAATGACTGCTTTCACTGTAAAACCAGGTTGAAAACCCCATAGGATTTATATTCTGTTCACCTCAGTTTTTATGTATAGGTTTAGGTCCTGTTTGGACTTTAGACTCTATAATGTAATAAAATGTTTTCAGGAAAGTACACATCGGTAAAGAAGAGGATGAATACTTACCTATCCTGCTGCCTGCACCAATCTAGCTGCTTTTGCAGAAAACTGCTGCCGGAGCCCTTCGGTTCAGTAGAAACGAAGGGCTGCTGTACGGGCTATTCACAGTTTGCCTGGGGACGCTGAACTGTCATTAAACAATGACAACTTGGCGGAGACAGCCATGACGTCACGCCGGCTCCACTCAGTTGTTGTTCATTGGCCAGGACCTGCTTGAAGACTCAAGCAGGTCCCGGCCAATAGGAAACAGTTGGGCGGAGCTAGCTGCCACTGCTGGCTCCGCCCAATTGTTTCTTTCTTTTTTATTTATTTTTTATTTTTTCAATAATCTTTTATTTTTTCCTTTTTTTTTCAATCTTTATTTCTTTTTTTAAATTGATCATTTATTTACATTTGTAAACATTTTTTTCAAACTTTTTTCCTCTGTTTTTCTGTTCTGCTCGGTACCACAGAGATACCGAGCAGAATAGCCGAGCTCGGCGGCATTCGGCTATTCACTCACTGCCGCTCGGCCCTGTTGAGAATAGGCCGAACGGCAGCGAGTAGCCTGCTGGAGGTTCAGTTTGGCCGATACAGATGTTGGATCAGCTGAGTCGAATTCCTTCTTCACTTCGGCTTAGTCCAACATGCTCTGTACGGCTGTGTACGGCTGATTTCAGCGTTCGGCTCACTTCCCTTCGGGTGGGTTATTCACTCGGCTGCCTTCGGCAGCTTTATGAATAACCCTCTATGTCTTTCACTTCCTCAGAATGCATAACAGTAACAAATATCTGAGTAACATAGTTAAGAGCAAAGTTACCAACTACATAGCTCTGTTATTGAGTGACAGGGACTCGTGTGCAATAAGTGTGCTAAAAGCAAAATATTCCTGCTACCCATAGCAAATAGCTAGCTTTCTTGTTACATAGTTACATAGTATTTGAGGTTGAATAAAGACATTAGTCCATCAAGTCCAACCTATTAGGATCTCATTCTAGGAGTACCTGTACCCCTGTATATTGCGGTCCCTTAAGAAATCGCCCAAACGTTTCTTGAACAATTCCACATTATTTGCTGAGATCACCGCCTGTGGCAGTGAGTTCCAGACCCTAACCGCTGTAACTGTAAAGAACCCCCTTCGCCCCTTATGATGGAATTTTTTTTCCACCAATTTCAGGTGGTGGCCTCTAGTTTTTGTAATGGAGTTAATTTTAAACAGTTTATCGCTAATGTTGCTACCACCATTGAACATTTTGTACATGGAGATCATATCCCCCTTAATCTCCTCACCTCCAATGTGAACATGTTTAAATTTAGTAGCCTTGTCTCGTAGCTCTGGTCCTCCATACCCCTAATTAGTTTGGTTGCCCTCCGCTGGACTTTTTCCAACTCAAGGACATCTTTTCTTAGTACTGGTGACCTGCCCCCTTTTTGAATATTGGGACTACCGTAGCCCTCAGCCAATCACTGGGGATCCTACCAGTCATTAAGGAGTCCTTAAAAATGAGGATTAATGGTCTAGTTATAACCTGGCTTAATTCCTTAAGTACCTTGGGGTGAAGGTTATCCGGACCCACGGCTTTGTTTGCATTGAGCATTTTAAGTCTTTGTTGTATCCCGGTTTCCGTTAACCACTGGGGTATATTTTGAGTTAAACTGGGAGTTTTATCATGTTGTACTTTATCATGCCTTTCTTGAGATCAGAAAGCTGACAGAAAGTGACAACCTATAAGGTCTCATCTGCCTTTCATATTTAAAGTCCAACTCTAGCCAAAACTCTTTTTATTTTACGTTTTTGATCCAATGGGGAAGGGTTAGAATCTCTACCCAATTTTAAATGCTGTGTGTATCCTGTTGAGATTTGTCCCTGTTAAGAAGATTTATGGGAGGAACTCCATGCAAACATTGGGAGAACACACAGTACACACTACATGCAGACAGTGTCCCTAGTGGAACTGAGTGATGTCCCTATGCTGTCCAAATCCAACACGGTTGATTTAATGAAGGCTTCTACTTAACGTGTGGCTACAGTTGTGACATTTAACAAAGCTTACATATATAGATAACTATTGCATATGATCAAAAGATGCTTCATAAGAAAATCGGAGACTGTCATTGTGCTGTCATCTGTGTGCCATTACAAACCTCTTTATTTTCTCTGTTTGTCTGCTTGGAATCTATTCAAATCCTTTAAACCATATCCTAATTTCTTGCGGCCATTAAAAGATACATTTTTAAACACAACCTCTATCAGAATATGGTATTACATGACACCATAACCTTTTTCCTTCCAGAAAACCACCCTTTATGAATAAAACATGGCTGACCTTTAAAAACTTTGCAGTTGTACCAGGTGATTGCATATTAACAAGCTTTTTGAAGAAATAGGACAGGAGCGGTACATTTCAGTTAAATTTAGATAATAGTACTATTGAAGTAATTTATTATTCTGCACAATAAAGCAAGTGTAACAGTTGCTATGACATGTGTCCATTTAAATTTGGCTGTATATCATTTTGTAAAAATATTTTTTCAAAAATTACACTGGAAGAGTTTGTATCTGCTTCTGAAACAACATCATTTGAAATACTTTTCAAGGGAGCACAGTGGGATTGACATGTAGTAATGGATCTGTTGTCCCTTGCAACCAGTTGAAGTCCAATGTTCATGTTTTCTAGGGCAGGTTATTAGAAACCAATGGCTTGTTTGGTTTCAATGTGTGAGTCCTACTAGTTTAAATTCTCAGTGTAGAAGAGGCAGCTGGTCCTCAGATTGCAATATGGCCCAGTTCCCAACATCACTGTTGAAATTGATGTACACATGATTGATATTTTCACAATCTGAGTAAGATTCAGTCACAGTAAAGTGTGAAGAACATGTGATGTCAAACACTTTGAAAGAATGAAGAAAATGCTGTGTACAATTTTTTGTGCTGTGTAGCTAGCAGTAGATAATCACATTTAACCAGATTTGTTCTGCAATGTTGAAGGTGTTTTTGGCCTATCCAAACCACTTTCTCAGCTCTAATTAGTGATAGGAGCATAATCCTGCATTTCAAATGCTAGGATATGTTCCTATCACTCATAAGGACTGAAGAAGAGGCCCCAATAAGCTATGAATCAAGTCCAGTTGAATGTGACTAACTACTACAAGCTATACCATGATCTGGATAAAAAATAACCTTCACAGACATGTTGCTGTATATTATGTAGTAGAAAACAATTTTGGTGCCTTCTATTTAAACTTCAAACACTACACATAGATATTGCTCTATGGTTGAAAACTGGAGGTGAAGTTTAGATGAGATTAGTGTTGATCAGAAAAACTAATGTAACATGTTATTGTATTTAATACTAATGCATATATTCTAGAAGATTGTATGCCATTTTTACATTAATGTTTTACATATACATGTGTATCTCCATCCTCTAGTGGTTATTTGTATGTAAGATAGTTCCCTTAGCATGCATGCTGAACAACTGCTGTTATAACATCTATCACAGGATGCATACAACCTGAACAGGAAACATAGAGGGTTATTCACAAAGCTGCCTAAGGCAGCCGTCTAAATAACCGATCCGAAGTGAAGTGAGCCGAACCCTGTTCGGCTATTCACTTCAGGCTTGTACGGCTGATTTAAGCCGTACACCAAGTGAAATCAGCCGTACATCGACTTGCTGCTGCTGGGTTCGGGTTGGCAAAACATGCTCAGCATTCGGCTCGGCTATTCTGCTCAGTACCTCTGTGGTACCGAGCAGAATAGAAAAACTGTTTTTAAAAAAGCATTAAAAAAGTAGAAAACGATTGGGCGGAGCTAGCATTGAAAGCTAGCTCCGCCCAACTGTTTTATATTGGCCTGGGACCAGCTGTCATTACAATGAGAGCTTGTTGGAGCCGGCGGTGATATCAAAGATGGCTCCGCTAAGCTCTTATCATAATGACAGGTCAGCGTCCCTGGTTACCTAGTAACCAGGGACGCTGTTCTGTCATTACGATGAGAGCTTAGCAGAGTCGGCTTTGTTATCACCACTGGCTCCAACAACCTCTCATGACAGTTCAGTGTCCTCTGGTCACTAGGAACTAAAGGGACGCTGAACTGTCATTACACACTGATAACTTGGCGGAGCCGCCGTGATATCATGACGGCTCCGCCGGGTACTCAGTGTAATGACAGATCAGCGTCCCTGGTTACCTGATAACCAGGGACGCTAATCTGTCTCTGCAAGGGACCGGAGCCAGCCGTGAGATGACTTCGGCTTTCACCTCGCCTCAGTCGAGCCGAAGCATATGCCTTCGGCTCGACTGAGCCACTCGGCCAACTTTGGGAGCTGTACGGGCTATAGTGAATAGCCCATACAGCAGCCCTTCCGTTCTACTGAACCGAAGGGGTCCTGGGCCCAAAGCTAGCCAAAGGATCAGCAGAAGCTACGGCTAGATCCTTTGTCAGCTTTTTGAATAACCATCATAGTGACTTTTCTTCTTTTAAAGAATATTTGTAGGACAGAGTTGTCTGTTGCATGAATTTTGGAGTTGTATACAAAATTCATATCTTTTCTTTGCATGCAAATTAAATGTTTTTGATGTGACAGTGTGATTCCCCAGTACTGAAATAAACTCAGACTGTCCTCATATTTGCCAGATCCACAATCTTCATTCAATCGGTAAACCAAAAAAACAAAATGGAAGAATGCTGTGCTGTATTTTTTTGCTGTGTCTTGTAGAGACTGTGGTGGACATTCAGAATGCAGTATTAAAGAAGGTAGAGATGAACCCTAGGCTAACAACAAAGGTCCTCTAAAAAATGTCTTGAATTCTTTGAACATAGATTTCTGATTATATGTTCACAATAGAAGCAACAGTAAACAAGGAAGGTGTCTATACATGTCTCATGTTTGCATAGATCATCTGCACATTCATAACACCTGAAACAATATTCTGTGGATGAATGAGACAAAAATTTAAATGTCTAGGAGAACAAATGTTGAGAACCTGCCTATAGTGATCAATGCGATTTCTTGCTTAATTTTCCCAGTTTTAGATGAAATCTGATTTGTTGCTGTGCACAGTTTTTACAAGTAATTTAGTGGTAAAACACTACACGCCAGCACAAAAACCTTATGTTAACCAAAAAGCATGGTGAAGGGCGCAACGTGGACAGTTTCATATCAATTAATTTAAAATTGTATGAGATTTTACAGAATATCAGTGTAGTGTAGTGTCAACTAAAGCAAAATAGACAGGGTGACAGAAAAACATCTTGACTCTAGACTCCAGACCTTTACCTAACTAATATGCCATACCATCAAGAGGGTATTCAGGAAATGAATCCAAGAAACATACAGTAAATAAACTGAAACTATTTACAAAGCATGAATGGTTTGCAGTTCCTAATAATCATTTACCACGTCGTAATAGCAAAACCAGGAAATGTTTGGTGGTGTAGGTCCTACAGTTACAACTGCAAAGGTTCACATACTTTTTATAGCCTGGACTATACATATTTAAGCAATATGGTTAGTAAAGCCACAAAAACTACAGTTGTTTTTGTATTTTTTTTTGTACATTGTGTTTATCTTCTGTATATTTGGGACTGAGTTGAAGATCAGATCACATTTTAGGAGACATTCATACAGAAATCCAGGTCATTTTACAAACTTTTTCTTGAAATTGTATGTAGAACAAATGGTCTTCAGTATTGCCACAGCTTCCTGTGCTGCGGACTGATATTTTTAACTTTTTCTGAAACAAGAGCAGAAAGTCAAACATATTCCAAAATTATAGCAATAAACTTTGTATGCTTTATTGGACAATATCGGTTACAATTGCCTCAAGGTGGCTTTGATGTTTCTTTAACCTTCTGTGATGCCAGTTACCTCCTCAGAGAATAAGATATATATCCTAGCACTGGGAAGACAAAATCACTTACATTTGTCATTTAAGCATTTCGGGCTCTCGGGATTGTAGTGTACATTCTACGTGAGACGTGTGGGGGAACAGGCTAGAAAAATCCAGCTTCTTGTCTTTTGTTGCCATTCAAGTTCTCAGAGTAAACCTTCTCTGTTGAATAAAGATTGCTGAGTGTATTATAAGAGGCTAACCTGATAGGTGTCTCCAATGTGTCATTAAAGTGTTTGAGAATATCTGCCTCCCTGCTACTTGTACTGAATGAGACAACAATGCAATCAATTTCAGTGGAGAGCACTAATTTATCACTGTGCCATCTTTTATTGCACAATACAGAATCTCTCCCTGCCACTCTATGCTCTGTCTAGTTATTGATATCGCACAATTTCTTACCTGGATTTATCATTCCAGTTCAGACTTTTTCCTTTGTAAGTTAATTATTTTTTAGTACTACTTGTATAGAGAAATTTGACTGACACATGATTTGCAAGCAAGAAAATAGCAATGTTCTGTGACCAGTTCCATAGCTTTGTGATCTACTCATTCATCTTTTCGATCATAATGTTTCTACAGACATGAGAGATGTTTGGTCTTGGATTCAAAAACCATCTAATTGGACAAATACAATGCAGTTGTGGTATGTTCTCTGCTTATTATTTGCTTTAATACTTTCACTATTTTACTGTATTGTTGTTTTTATATATTTATATTGTAAAACATGTTCGACCAAAAAAATTGGCCTATTGATTTGCATTCCAAGCACATCCCAAGGAAGAAAATAATGTTAAATACTCATGAATACTTAGGGGTGTATTTATAAATGATCCACAGAGCCGTTCACCTTTTGAAACACAGTGAAAATTTGTTCTGTGCAAATGGAAGCGAAAACAAATGTTCTTAGTATATTCTCTAAGTCAAATGTAATATCACGAAAATACTGCATGATGTCCTCTAGATGCAGCTTACTGGCATAGCAAATACATTCCTCTTTCATACACTTCTCAGCTCATCTAGAGGCCATAATGTGGTATTCTCATGGTATTACATTTGACCTGGAATGAAGATATTAAGAACCTTAATTTGTGCCTCCATTCAAACAGAATGAACGCTCACAGAATTTTGCAGGATATAGTCTCTTTGCAGGATATATCTCTATTTCTATTTTTTTTATTGCAGTGTGTGTACCTGTGAGGGCTTGTTCACACCAAATACAGTGCGTTCCAGAGCGGTTAGCTGCTGAAACACACTGTATCGCATAGTAAACTTCCCCCTGCGTTCTAGGGTGGGAGGGGGCGTGGTGGTGCATTAAAGTCAATGGCACCGCAGCTACGCCCCCCTGCCAGCAGTGTGATTGCCGGCACCAGAACGTGGGCACAATAATGCCTGTCTTCTGGTCCATGGAGATCTGAAAACTGCTGCATGCACTCCGGTTATATAAAAACTTCTGTAGGCCGCACTGTCTTATCAGCCCTTTCCGTTCAAGGCTCCTTTCTCCCCAGTCACTGATGTACAGCTGTGACAGTGTTATTTCTGTTCTTTTGTAACTGCAGTGCGAGAAAAAATGGGTGCCCCACTTGTGATTTGCACGAAATACATTTTTTGTGAATTAAGGGTGTGCCTGGTGCTGTTATTTATCGAAGACATTGTGCGCAGCATGGAGAAGTGTTTTGTCATTAAGAAGTGTGCATGAGTGGATAGAGAAGTTCAAGAAAGTGTGCACAAGTGTTAGCCATCAAGAAGGAGACGGACATTCGTCCACGTCCACGGCTGATGGCAACATTGAGCGTACATGAGAAATGATTCCGTCGAATAGACGAGTGACAGTGGATTATGTGGCAAATCATTTGCAAATCAGAAAGCAGCCCTACAAGGACGAAGATTTACCTCTTATGAAGAAGTGAAGACAGCGGTGCATTCGTGGCTTGCAGCTCAGCCTAAAACATTTTTTAATGAGGGAATACGAAAGCTTGTTGACAGATAGACAAAGTGTATTGAAAGGCAAAAAGATTATGTAGAAAAAATATTGCTTTTGTCTTTTCTAATGGTTGATTAAAATAAATTCTACAGCCAGAGTGCGAATGAAAAATTGCGAGCACTCATTGGTCTTATAAAGATTATTAGTATTTAACTTCCTCTCAACTCTCAGGATCAAATATTAATGACAAGTTATTACTAGAAACTTTTTTTGCATCAACTTTTATCGTATTTCTGTATTGTGTGTTAATCTCAAACGATATCCATGTTTAATATCTTTATAACTGTGAAAGCTCTCATAGTATGCTAAACCATACGAAACTGATATTCATGCTCATTTGTTTTGAAAGAACCATCACAGACAAGATCTTTTATCCCATCTGCCATGTGGCGGGTGCTGTAAGTCTCTTTCAAGATTCTTTTCACTTCTACCAAGCAATAAACAGACAATTTTTCACATTCTGCATTATGCTTTAACTCTTTATATCTAATGTAAGTGCAGGTGTGGAACATCATCTTAATAAGCAGATGAATACGATTTACATTGAACGTCACATTAATCATAATATTCATGAGTTCATTATAATATTTCTCAAGCTGCAAGCGCTGGATACTTTATTTCCAAGCAAATTACATGTGGCACTGCTATACTGCCTTGCTCCTGCTGCATCAGATAGGTGGAGATTCTTTTTTCTGATATATATTTATCATTTGGATTGTGGAGTTCAGTTGTTGAGAAGAGTGGCAGACACAGTGGCAAAACTAATGAAGGTACCCTAGAATATTGATAATACATAGCCAGATAGACAAATGTTAAAGAAGAGAACAAACAAACAGTGAAGGAGATATGAGGAAGGAAATACATGCACGTCTCTTTAGCATGCTGTGATGTATAGGGAAATTATAGTTTAAAGTGGTATTAAACTCTCAATATTTTTTTCAATAATGAATACAAACCAAACTAATATAAATTGTTTAGCAAAATATGTCTTTAATTTTTTTGCCCAAGCAGTTACAGTCCTCATGTTTCCAAAAGTTGGCTCCAAATCTCTCGGCTTGGCCTCCCCAAACTTCCTGTCCAGTACAAGATCACAAGGGAAAGCACAGTTTCCAGAAGCCATCGGTCTTCTAGCTTGTAGGAGGGAGAAGGAAGGAGAAGAGGGGACCAGGGGGGAGCCTTGCCTAGATGTGTCGGTGTGTTTGTGGAAAATCGATAAATGGTCACTCGCACTCCAACTTGATGCAAAGTCAATATATTTTATTGACTGAGATAGTGTCACATTTATAGCAGTGATGTTTCGGAAACCAAGTGGCTCCTTCTTCAGGCAAACATAATGTTAGCCTGAAGAAGGAGCCACTTGGTTCTGAAATGTCGCTGCTATGAATGTGACACTATCTCAGTCAATAAAAGATATTGACTTTGCATCAAGTTGGAGTGCGAGTGACCATTTATCGATTTTGTCCTGTTGGCGGAGGCATCTGCGGTCGCATCGGCACCCACCCGATCTTTGGGTTTGTTTCCGGTCAGGAGTGCGATGTGATATACCTTGGACCCGTGTGTTTGTGGAGACATACACAGCTTACTAGCACACACAAGGTTGGCTCTATGGGACCCTGCAAGACAAAGGAGATACCCTAAAATAGGATATCAGGGACAGTGCGCAGGAGACCAGCTGATTCTGCAGGAAGCTAAAACCTTTAAATATCAAGAAGCAGCATCCATTGTAAGTGATTTAATCAGCATTTGAAATAGCTGAAAAACACGTTAACCTTAGTATCACTTTAAGTAATAGGCCTACATTTGGTTGGAAGTGCCACAACTGTGGGAGTACAAGTAACAAGTTTTTTTAGGAACCTTGGGATCCTGATTTAAAATAAGGTTAAAATCCTAAGGTTAAAATATGCATGTTATCTTCCTCTATTGTGCAAAGAAAATTAATATAGCATATAAACATTGCCACACAAGCCATTTTGTAATTTAAAGTGGCAGTAAAACCATTGCAACTCTTTCGTATATACTGTATCATAAACATTTACAATGTTGTTGTTGCAGTCACATGTTTTTATAGAAAAAAAAATGTTTTTGTTAAAAATTAGAAGACATTATTTTGCATTGTAAATATCAACTGTAATACAATTAAATACATAATTATGATGCTTACAGTGACGGAGGTGGAGTTTCTGCTAACTGACAGTTAGCCTCTATGGTGCAGCTAGCAGGAGAGAAAAAGCCTCTATCAATTGCCCTGCTGGAGTTGCCCCGCAATATGATGCAGATTATCACATGTGATGAATAGTTGGGGAAAGGGAAGGGAACAGCTGCCAGTCAACCGTCTGGAGCTCCCCCACAAGCCAATGAAAAGAGTCACGTGGGGAGGCTTTTAGAGAAAAAAGAGAAGGTAAATGGCTACTCACAAGGTAATGACAAAGCATGCCCATTGAGAGAGGCAACACAGCAGAGAGGGGATCAGCTCCAATAATATTAATTCAAAATAAGGAAGTCCATTGAAAGGGCAGGATCAACAAGGTATGTTCTAGTAATGAAAATATACCTAATAAAAAGGTTATACATACAGGTAGAAAACATAGTTTTAGAGATAATGACAGAAAACAAAATTATCTTTCTGTTTTTATTTGCAGTGTGGCATTGTGAGGCAATACCACGGTGTTAGGTGGCCTCAAAGTAACCCAGGTTTCTCAGCCAGAGGGGCTGAGTGGCTCCAGGAAGACATTACTGGTACCAGGAAAGAACTGCCTTTTCAGTTATTTCCAGGTTTTCTGGATCATAGTTGGGTTCCTGGAGCCAGAAAACTTCTTAGAGCTCTGGGTGGGACGAAATCTCCATTCCTGGGTCCATGCTTTGGTAGTGACCAGCACCTGATTGTGCACCTGTGTACATCCCTCATGAAGAGGGTGCTGGGATGTGTTCAGGGCCCCACCTGTGAGGCAGGAGAGCTCCACCCCGGAGTCAGTGTGGAGGCCAGTGCAGCAGGGAGCTGCGGGTTCGTGAACCATATTGGGAGGATTGGCATGTTATTGCCGTTGTCTGGAGGAACCAGACAGTGGCCCTGAAGATTGAGGCTGGAGCAGCAGTGCTGCTAGAGAGACTTATTAAAAGACTGGGACACTGTGAGTGTATGGGACAACTCAAAGATTGGTGAGCCCTCATCTGTTATATGCTACAGCAAGCTATTTATGTTGGATTTCGTGATTATCTACCGTTTTGAAAGAAAATAAAGACTCTGTGTTTTGAAAAACCCGCTGTGCGAGTGCTCTGTGAGCTCCCCAATATCACAGCAGTCACTGTAATTTTTTGAAACTGTCAAAAAATTCAGTCTAATATGGCAACCTGGAGGCATTTTGTACACCAAACTAAGGGGTATATAACTCCTTAGGGCCCAGTCACACCATAAAGAGTGCGTTTCAGAGCATCCGGCCTCTGGAACGCACTGGAACGCAACCCAACCGGCTAACTTTGCAGTGCGATCGCCACCGCCCGAACGCGTGAGACATTAGTGCCTGCGTTCCGGCCAAGTGCAATCTGCAAAAAGTAGTGCATGCAGCATTCATTTATGGCCTAGGCCAGGTGCGCCCACAATGTTTCGTCTGGAGATCTACCTTTCAAATGATGAGCTCAATGAGATATACCAACGAAAAAAACCCTGCATTCAGGGGCGGAAGGTGGCGTGGCGGTGCATTGAAGTCAATGGCACTGCAGCGAGGCAACGCAGGCAGGCCCCTCACCCACAGTGCGATCGCCTGCATCGGAAACCCAGGCACATTAGTGCCTGCGTTCCAGTCCAGTGCGATCCACAAAAATGCCGCAAGCTCTATTTCTGTAGATCGCACTGGACCGGAATGCAGGCACTAATGTGCCTGCGTTCTGGGTGCGGGCGATCACACTTTGGGCGGGGGGCATGGCTGCAGTGCCATTGACTCAAATACAACCCCACACCCCCTCCCGCCCCTGAACGCAGGGAGTTGGCCGGGTTACATTCCAGTGCATCCTAGAGGCCCCGGTGTCCTGTCCTTCCGTGGTGCTCATGTGGCTGACGTTGCACATGGGGAGAGGTGTCCTGCCCCTTTCCATCTGCAGCATCTGACACATTCAGCCGGCAGCCACAGGAGCCTAGCCGTGGTCAGCTCCTTTTGCGCCTGAGGCAAGAAAAAAAACGTGCCCCCCCAACAGGCATGTGATGTCACCCAGCGCCCTGCCTCCAAGATTTTTTTTATTTTTTACTATATTTTATTTCATTTTGTTAAAATGTATTTTAAGTTTTTTTTTTTTTACTCTTTGAGGGGCTTCTGGGAAATATTACGGGTCTAAACTGATATTCCCTTTTAAAATAGAAAAATAAATTGAGGACACAAAGTCCTCAATCTCTTTTTCTGCAGCCTCTGTTCTAAATGAATGGAAAGTACAGAGGCTTCCCATTCATTCAGAAAATATTTTACTAACATCCAGTTTCTGAATGGGGAGGAGCCTCTGTACAGAGTGCTTCTCTCCATTGATAAACTAATGAATGAACAGGAAGTGATGTAAATCACATCCTGTTCATTCATAACTGGGGACACATAGTACTATGTGTCCCCAGTTATTTACAAACACTGGAGTGATCAGCTGATCGCTCCAGTGTTTGTCCTGCACAGAGGATTGATACATATCACTGATCCAGAGAAGCCCCACGGCAGGAGGAGAGGACATTGTGATCTAGTAGATCGCGATCAACCTTATGGGAACCCCTGGCCTAGGCCATAACGCAATGGCAACTTTTGCCATGGAAATCCTGCAATATCCCTTTTAATTATCATGGCGGATCATGTATGGCCCCAACAGCACTGATGTACCTATATATCCTGAATAATAATAATAATAATAATTTTACAATGATGATTATAATTCCTCTGATGTAATCCCTCCAGTCATGGTCTAGTATTGAGTAGCTACACTGATTCAGCATGCACTGACAAAATGACCAAACATACTTTTTAAAAGCATGCCATCTGTGAAATTCTACAAAATATGAAAAAAACAGCACTGGTGGCTTCTAGAACACTGGGGAGACCTTAACATGTCTAATCACCAGAAGGAAGCAGAGGTGGATATAAAAATATAACTAAGAACTAGTAGGAGATTTTCCTGATATATCTGGGAGTAATATTGTTGGGGCAAAAACAAGAAGAATGAAGATAATCCTCTGGCTCCATTAAGGGATTGAAGTCAAGGCATCAGTAAGATCCAGCCAGAAGAATATGCAGTGCACACCAGAACATTGACTCTCCATAGTGGATACTTAGAAACAAATATGTTTTAGCTAAGGAAGAGGATAGCTGAGTAACTATAAGGTTGAAGTGCAAGAAAAAAAATAATTTTGACAGTTATTTTGACATTTACAGGCCTCTCTTATGGATTTCATTGGTCTATATTTAATTCATCCTGTTGCAGGCTGGATTTGAGTACATGTTCGGATTTGTAAGACTGTTGGGCATACTGTAGTCTTGGTAGATAGGATCTTTGCTCCTGCTTGTTGTGTGGACTGAAGAATAAATATTGAGGATGGAGAATACTTTTTATTTTTCTGTGCATGTTGTTAGATATGCACTTTAGGCTGCTTCCTACCTTTAGTCATGTTACCACCTTCACAGGCCAAGGGGTACATACACAACGGTGTCCCTACAACCCATATTCTTGGGGCTAAGTTTTTAAAATCAAGCCTGCAAAGTTGGGATACGTACAGAATCTTCATTAACAAAACAAGATAATATTTCTGTATACTGCGTAGAGCTACACAGATTTTTCACAAAGTGTTAACTAACAAATGTAAATGTTTTACGTCTTTATGTATGCTAGTCAATAAGAAACAATCTCCGTTAAAGTATAGCACTTCTCTTCTGTTGCTTATTTTTTAGTAAACCTCCGTAGCTCGCCTCTGCAATCTGCAGTGAGCAACATCAATAAAGCAAAGATTATTGTGCTTTGTCAGGTTTTGTTTTGTGACATTATGGGACATTTTCTACTGTTTTGGATGAGTGCATAAACTCTTATTGCTTGACAATTAACAAAGCTAGTAATAGAGATGCAATGTAATTTACCTTAATACAAGAGATCTCCGTTAAAAAAATTAAACTATTGAACTCTTCTATTGTAATAAAATGGGAATTCGCCTAATTTACTTTTTATAACAAATTCTAATGGGACTGAATTCTGCTATGTGTGAATAGTTCTACATGGGAAGCAAAATTAACTAAATCTACAACATTATGCATTGGAACAACACAAACAATTGGGGTCATAAAATGCATACCAAGTTCAAGGCTGCGCTCTAAACTGTTATTTTCTCATGAGATGTGGACACATCTTTTATTGCTGTCATAATCAGCTTAGTACAAAACCTAAAACTAAAACAGCTGGTCAGACAAACACATAAAAAAATAGAAGATATGTAAATCGATGACTGGAAAGACAGACAGACAGATAAATAGATGGACTAATGTAAGTGGTAAAAAACATATTCAGGTTGCTGATCGTACTGCAAATAGAATAAATATGCAGGTACATGTTAACATACTTGTTTTGTTCATTTTTATAGTGCCAATACATTCGAGCAGCAGTTCACAGTACATAGAATCCGTCTTTGCTCCAGTAAGGGGTAGGAAAGTTTTTCACATCAAACCATAAATCACAAAGCACATGGAAAAAAAAAGCCTGCTCAAGTATTTCCAATTACTTTATATTCTGGATGACATTCATGCAATTGTGTGTGATTCTCATGAAAAAAGTGCTAATGTGAACCAGAGCAGCCATTTCTGTTATGCAGACCTTTGAAGACGGAGAGCTAATAAGATTTTTAGTTTTTTACTTTTTGGTTAAAAATGTACATTAAAAAAATGGTTAAATTGATTCCGTGGCTGTATTGCATTAAAGAAAATTGAAGCTCTGAATTGTGATAAATCAGATAAAGGTTACCACTATGTGTCATTAGGTTTTAGTGGTCACTGGTGGCCACTCATTTCTGGTTTCAACTATTGGTTATAGAGATCTTGTGATCACTGGTTTCTTATGGTCACTCTGGGCCTGGTAGTCACTGATGGGCATGGTTTTGTCCCCAGTCGGCTCCATCAGGAAACATCCAGTCTCAGTGCTGTAGTTCTGTCATCAATGCCCTTAATGTTGATAACTCAGCTCCCAAATCCTAATGGTGGTCATGAGGAACACTGGGGAGTGGAAGAAAATTATAGCCATCATAGCCAAGACTTAGCACAATAGATTTAGCATACTTTTGCAGAGAACAAGCTAAAAAGTTTCAAAGTGGAGTTCTGTCAACTTCTGAGTAAAAACTCAGCACTCAGATACATTTATGCATTTAGATTTTCATTTAGCTTTGACCTAATTTATCTGACGTCTATCCTCGATCACACATGAACTGCTGGACATATACTACAGAAGATGATTCGGCTTGCTTTTAGCACAGCTGCCGCAGTAATGAGCAAGAACAGATCATTTTCCATGGCATCAGTTCTGTAAAGTCTCTCTGCCCTTACATTCCGTAATAAGACAGTCATTCTCCCTGCTTTTGGTAGTAATGGCCGTTCAGCCCTTGATTTTCAATATAATCTCTCATTCGGAGATGATAATTTAATTACATACATTTAAAGGTGCATAGGCAATTTAAAATAACAGTTTAACAGCACTCCAAGCTTTATTAGATGGAGAAACAGCAGTGGAATATATTCATTTTGCCAGTAACAAAATGTAAGTTTGCTGAATAATAATAATCTTGGGCTGTAAAGATACCAAATTTCAAATGGTAAAAAGTAATGCTTATAAAGGTTATTCTGAATTATTTTTTTTATCAGAACGGTGTGCATGTTTGATATTTAGCATACGTTGTGCATTGACTGTATATAATTAAAGAAAAACATCTATACACATTTTGCACTTTATAAAGTATATTAAAAAAAGAACTGTGATACTAACAGACAACCATGTTAAAGTGGACATCCAAGGCCAAGCACTGTCCAAATTTTGCCACTACCATTCTAGGATGCAGCGTAAATAATTCAGTTTGTAAGACTAAGGTAACATGGGTATTTTTATTACAGCAGCTGGGAGATTTTTTTTATGCTGCTAGTGTGTTGGTCCATAAAGCTTACCAGTAAAATGCATTGTACATAGTACATGCAATACATGCACATTTTCCCATGTTTTATTCCTGTAAACATGCTACAAGTACGGAAGAATAACTATTAATGTAGAAAAAATACTGTTTGCTTCTACCTCCCCATTTGAGCTTACAACACACTGAGGGGAATGTATCAAAACCGGAGCAGACAAAAACTGGAGCAGCTATGCATGTCAACCAATCAGCTTTTCTCTTCAGTTTGTTCAGTTAAGATTTGAAAATAAAAAAGAGAAACTGATTGGTTGCCATGCACGGATGCTCCAGATTTTGCCTGCTCCAGTTTTCAATAAATTCTCCTCAGTGTCTTTTGGGCTCAGAAACCCTAACCACATGGTGCCAGGCCTGCCTACCTAATCTCTGATGGGTTAGAAAGCACACAGCCCTCTCCTCCTCACCCCTCATCGCTATATCGCCTCCTTAAGCAGAATATGTGTTTTGGGGGCCTGATCACAAAGTGATAACAAAACCTTTAGAATTGTATATTTAACAGACCAAAAGGGAGCAAATGAGGGAGTTTCAGTAGGGTTTTTTATTACTGACGTGGAAGAATCACACAGCAAAAATGTCAAAAGTGTGTCAGTCATTTACGAACAGAAACTAAAAACAAGCTCAGTCATGAAGGGGTTAAACAGAGTCCCGGCGGCAAAAGTCACCGGGAGTCTGTTTAAACAGCCCCGATGCTGGCGACGTACACTGTACGTCGTCAGTCACGAAGGGGTTAATGTGAGTTGACAAATATAGGGCTTGAACTTTGCATTGTGCTGGACCTTTGTTTTTATTTCAACACAGATTTAACATATTGATGGTTAACTTTCATTTTATTTACTTTTTTTAAATTAATCAAAAACAAGTGTGCCTCTCCTCACCTTCTTGCTTCCAATCTGGCTTAGCAGCAGGAAGGAAAGGATGCCCCCAAAAAAGTTAAAGTAGCAGAGGCATGTAAACCTTTACATGCCAGAAGACACGGTTGCATCTCCGTAAGTGTCTCATCACAAAACGCGTTGAGATGGTATTTTATATGTATCAGCCAATAAAAATCTCCTAACTAAAATAAAATACCCAGATGTAATTGATCTTACTTCAGACGCCTCTGCTATTTTAACTTTTTGGGGGCATTCTTTCCTCCCTGCTGCTACAAAATATTGGTCCCCCCAGCTTCAAAGATTCAAACCACATGGCACACACACAGACGGGCATTAAGTGTGACCGGACCAGACACCCAACACACACCCAGACGAGAAACAAGTGCGACCTCTGCGCAGGGACAGAAATATTCTCTGCATGCCTACATCATCTGGTTGCTCGATATCGCTAACGGGATGTTACGCAGTGTTCCCTATGTGAGTATTGGTCATCTATTCCTCAAAAATCTACTTGAAATATATCTCACCATATCATCTAAACTGCTACACTTAATTGGTTCTCTTCTCATTTTCCTCATTTTTCTTCTGCCATTTTTTTGGAGTTCGTTTCTTTCAAGTTCCAACCTTGCAGCAATTAAAACTTTTCTGAACCGAATTTTCTCTAAATAGTAAATTGTGTTGAAATGTTCCATTGTTTTTTTCCCAGCATACAGTAAGTAACATCAAACAAGTAAGGATAAGCTTTGGGTTCGGGATTAACATGAGTTCAACTTGAACTCAGTTTGATTACAGTTTTGGTGAATGTTCGAACATGCCACTTTGCCCACACCACCATCTCAAATGATAGATTCCTGGCTGACTGGTGTTTGTGAAAAATAACAAAACAGCCAGGAAACCTAAGTAACATAATTTACAAACTATGGTCATAACCATAGTTGATGAATGCCTTCTCCCTGGTTTGGCTAGCTGGTTTGTTAAAATACAGCAGCCATTTTGCAGCAGGAGTGCAATGGGTGAACATCGTCAGGCAGCAGGTCCTAGTGATGGCAGGTTGCCATGGGTTGCCATCGTTGATAAGGATCTATATCATGATTATTATAGAGTTGCGTTTTGCCCTTCACGATCCATAATTTTTACTACTCAGAATTGTGTCTGCATTCCGGTGAAATGAAACCAATGTTGTTACTTACGTGGTATTTATGTATCACTTTGCAAATTCTCCACTAAGGATAAATGTATGTTTTGTTACTTATATTCTTGTAAAACTTAATCAAATCTTATTACGGTACTTAAAAAAAAATGATTATTATAGAGTTTGCCTCGGAGGACATTTTTTATTTTTAAATCATGGTGTGTGTTTTTATTTGCTCCCCCTTGCAAGGTATCCTCCCAATCTTAAAGGCATGTGGCCTGGTATGGTTCAAGAGGGGGGGAGCTGAATTCTTCTGAAAAGATCCTGTTATCAGATGGCATGTTATTGAATCTACAGCTTTTCCTGGCCACCCAGGCTGTATGTCTGGAATAGGGTCTGCTATAAATTTTAAGAGGGGGGCCCATGCCTTTCTGGTAAGAGACAGTACACAAGAAGGGGGGGTGGAGGTCAGTGAAGTCCACTTGCCTTGAACAATGGGATGCTACCTTGCAAGGGGGGGAGGGGCATCCCCTTTGCATGTTGATTGACAGAGACAAGGACTTTATCCCCACATCCTATCCACCAAACATGATATAAGGGTTTTTAGTAAGGTACTTATTTGAATCTGGATGTCCCGTGTAGAATAAGGGGGCCCACAGTTATCTGGCTCCCCCTAGGGGAATGAGTATGGGGTACAGTGGAACCCCTTGTTAATTATCCCCCAAAAAAGTTAATAGAAAATACTCATACTGTCAAAAAGCCCATTGATGTAAATCCAATGTCAACTATGTAATCCAGTGATGTAGACCCTTGTCAAGTCAGGATGACCCAACACCTCTTCCCGTTAAATGATTTTTTTTTTTTTTTGCATTGGCCTTGTGCTACATGGAAGAGCTCAGCTAGCCATGCATTTTTTTTAACAATAGCTTGCAATTTAGCCTTAAAAAAGACCAACAAAAATAGCAAGATTTGGCTCCCATAGACTTCAATAGGGTTCAACAATATGTTCCAGGGTTCATGGACTTCCTGCTGCGTTTGATGAACCTGCTGCAAACTGAACTTTGCTCGGGCCGCTCATCTCTACAAACAAGCGTTTTCATGGCAGAATTTGAAAAATGAATGTAAAAACTTCCAACAGTTCTTAGCACTTTTGCTCACTTTGCCTTTGCGTGTTCTATAGGCTTTATGTGAAATTTGTGTTAACCCATACGATTCAGCGTTACTGCTATAGATGCTACTTGAAATCTTCTGAGAAGAACCTGTTATCTGATGGCATGTTAGTGAATCTATAGCCTTAGTCAAATAGACATTGCACGGTTTAAAGTGGTCTGAACAGAATGCTATTGCTTTGTGAACTGGCAGTGTGCAGTGGCAGCAGTTTCCCCACTGTGCTTCCCTGCTGCAGGTACTGAGTATCGCTGTGTAGTACTGAGACACGCCAACCAGTATGGCTGTTTACCAACAGCTTAGAAGATGTAACGTAACACTTAACATTTCCACTGCCCCATGGGAGGCATATTTGCTAAGGAGTTCTTGTGTTCAGAGAAGGCTTTGGGAGTCCTTCATGATTACCAGTACTCGCAAAGTTTTATGACTCAATTTTTTTTACTGAGTAAGGCTGACAATGTGTTGCAATGTAACTGTTATGTTTAAATTAAAAGCTGCAAAGCTTGAAAGAGGCCCCAGCTTCAGACATACAGGTGAAACTCGAATAATTAGAATATCGTGCAAAGTTCATTTATTTCACTAATGCAACTTAAAAGGTGAAACTAATATATGAGATAGACTCATTACATGCAAAGCAAGATAGTTGTCATAATTGTGATGATTATGGCTTACAGCTCATGAAAACCCCAAGAACCCCAAATCCACAACCTCAAAAAAGTAGATTATTACATGCGATCAATAAAACAAGGATTGTACATAGAACAGTATCGGACCTCTGAAAAGTACAAGCATGCATATGTACTCAGTACTTGGTTTGGGCCCCTTTTGCAGCACTTACTGCAATTACTTTTGCATGATATTCTAATTATTCGAGTTTCACCTGTATATTTTTTCATGTTATGCACATGCATGCTAAGTAATGCATGTGTAACACTTACAAGTATTAACTCTCACAGATATTGCCATAGCTCCCTAACAATGAGCCTATCGGCTTTTCTCTGGCATCATCCAGGGTAAGCATATACTTCTTGCATGAAGGTGCATTCATGCTGATATGACACATAGAAAACAATTGTGTTCTATGTGCCTCGTTCACACTGCGGTGCAGCAGTGATGTACAGTATGTAGTGCAGTGTAGAAAAATACAGACATGCTGCATTTTGCTGCAACTCATTGGACAGAACTGCAAGTCACCTAGCACATCGTGACACGTTGCTGTGGAAGACATGAATGGAGTGTACATTTGTACTTTCTGAATAAAGTACAAAAAAAAACCCAACAGAATAATGAAACAGCACATTGCACAACTCTCCACCGACCCTCATACAGACACTAGGGGGTCTATTCACGAAGCTGCCGAGGGCAGCCGAGTGAATGACCGATCTGAAGTGAATTGAGCCGAACACTGTTCGGCTATTCACTTCAGGCTGGTACGGCTAATTTCAGCCGTACATCGGCTGAAATCAGCCGTACATCGGCTTGCTTCGTGTGGCTTCGGGTCAGCCGAACATGCTGAGCATGTTCGGCCGACCCGAAGTGCAGAAGGAGTTCGACTCAGCCGATCCAACATCTGGATCGGCTGAGCCGAACCCCCGGCAGGCTTCTCACTTGTGTTCGGGCTATTCTTAAAGATCCCGAACAGCAGTGAGTGAATAGCCGAATGCCGCCGAGCGCCATTCGGCTCGGCTGTTCTGCTCGGTCCCTCGGAGGGACCGAGCAGAACAGAAAAATAGTTAAAAAGTACAAAAAAAGTTAATAGAAAACGATTGTGCGGAGCTAGCCGTGTCTGGCAGGGGGGCGGGAGGGAGCTGCCTCTCCGCTCTGATGCCATCCAGAGAGCAACAGATAGGTTGGCGTGCGGGTAGGTGGGCGGGCGAGGGGGGCGGGAGGGAGCTGCGGCCCGTCTTCACATGTAAAATCTAGTTACATGTGCAGCTACCCCGAAGGTAAGACCTAGCGCTATCTTCAGGGATGTCTGTAATATAAGACCTACCCCGAACTAGGTCTTATTTTCGGGGTAGGTCTTATATTACAGAAATCCCCGAAGATAGCACTAGGTCTTATTTTCAGGGTAGGTCTTACTTTCGGGGAAACACGGTAGTTCTGGTTTCCTCTGTGTAGATAGCTCTAGCTTTCTTCATTACGTTCCAGTCTGCAGCTCAGCCACATGTCCTTTGCTAGTGGATCGCACATTATGAAAATTTTACCTATCCAATTCTCACTGTTGTAAAGCTCTGTACAGATTGGATTAAACTTCTCAATGCTCTTCAAGGTGTCATATGGATTGAGTCACCGTCTGCCAACACTTTCGAGATTGGGGTTACTGCCATCTTGTCACAACTGTAAGTTACAGAGATCACACTTTCAGTGCTTAGACTGGGGAGGCGGAACGGGTACCTTGTATAATAGGTCATTCCAGATGGTCTAGATAAGTCTCCTAATACGTCACCAGAAAACATAAAAAAACTTGTCATATCTCTAGGGCCCTTTCACACCTACAGCAGTGACTTGCATTTTACAGCACTGAATCATTGCAGGTCACCGCAAGGACATATAGGAAACAATTGTTTTCTATGTGTCCCATTCGCACCAGTGACGTGCAGTGCGTTCCGTGCAGGGTGAGGCAGCCCACTGGATGCCACAGCAGGTAACCGCACAGCAACAACATAGCACACCATGCTGCTGTGTGATCACTTGAATGTGTACACATTGTACACTTCACATAAAGTTAAAGAACTCCAGGAAATATTTTGATTAACTCTTGCAGTGTGGCTACCCCGCACTGCAAGGGTTAAGTGTTTGTTTGTGTCTAGGTGCTGGTTATACTAACCCGAAGTTCCAAGCTGGTCAGCTATCACAGCACTCCCTCTTGCCTGTCTCCCCGTCCCTGAAGCATTAAAATCTTCTGCAATGTCCTCATGTCTATACACTGTGTACAGTTGTGATGATTTGCTTGACCTTAGACTGCTGCAGAGGAGGGGGAGAGACGTTGGAAGGTCTGGTCTAAGAAGAAGCCGGCTCAGAGCTTTTGGGGAGTATAACCTAGACACAAATGAGCACTTAGCCCTTGCAGTTCTGAGATAGAATGCAAGGGTTAATAAACAGTTTTCAGGAATTCTTATTTAAAAAAGGAAAGAAAAAACATAAACAGTGACAGCTTTTGCAAAGGGTGTTACACCACAACCACCGGAGCTGCTACAACACTTCCACAATGCAGCAGGCTATTGTGAATGGGCCCTGAGTCAGCCATGTTGTTGTTGCCATCCACTGCATGTACCTGTGCACACCAACACAGCACAGTTTGAAGAACTACTTCGCAACTTCAAACCTGAAGCACTTCTTTATTCAGATTCTGTCATCACATAAGCAAACCCTGCAGGCACAAAAGTTACTGCTGTGAATAGATGGAGTCAGAATATAGTGTGGCATATATGTTTTATGTATTTCATTTTTTTATTTTATTTTATTCACCTTGTCTTGTAAAAAATTCAAAGAAGACAGAATTTAGGCTGGGCAGAGGAGGACCCATGGAGGAGTTCCAAAATAAAATCATCAGGAATCAAAGGTACAGAAGGAATGAAAAGCATGCCGGAGGCTACGGCTTTCCCCATTTATTTTTCTTTCATATTATTTTGAAGATGATTGCTTCTCCACTCAACCTCCCCCTGTGATTAAGAAAGATGATTAAAATGCATTTGTACCCCTTCCCTGACCTGTTATGCTTTGTGCAGTCATTTATTAGAACGGCGAATATTGAGTAAAGAAGTGTCTGGAAAATGTTAAACATACCAACCGCAGGAATTCACAAATCTGTGCTATTACATTTTATGTTGCCAATATTAGCCGCTTGTCCCAAATTTCCAAGGTCTGTGTCCTTCATTTGGATCCTATCAGCCAGAGACGAGCGAGCCCTGGTTATTAAGCCATTATGCTAAGCACATTTCAATGAGGGCTTTTGGTTTTAACAAGTGAGAAAAAATGCTCTCATAAGAAAGGCAATTTTCATTAAAGATTCATTATGAAAAAAATTACCTGCAGTTGAAAAGTATGAAAAATCTACTGATTCATTTAGCTAACAATAATCCTCCAGCAATTAGAAAATGAATCGCCTGAAAAAGTGTTTCTTCTTCCTAGTCAATAGGCCTCATGTGGATTGAGATTATGAATAATGCTTTGCTCTACAGCAGGGGCAGGGAACCCAAGGCATTAGAGTCCACTGTGGCATGGAAAGGCCTTGCTCATGGCATGCAATATCTGATCTAGCCACATCGCCCAGGATTGCTTTGTGCCTGGCCACCTAGGGGGAAACAGCACTTGTAAGTCACTTGTTCCAAGCCAGTTTTTCTGACTATTCTATTTTGTTTATAGTGTGCTTTATTAGTAAGTGGTTGCTTTGTATAATAGGGCATATTTATTACCATAGTTTGAAGCATATCTAAAACCAAACGAAACAAAAATGTAATTTATTGCAAATTACCAATCCTGATGGTAATCTGATGATGGTGATTCTAAACTCAGAAGTTAAATCTTAAAAATGCATTCAAGTATCCTAAATATGAACAATAATGCTGCTTATTTGTGTATCACTCAGCTGTAGATCCTCAAATCATCTCTGATGTGGTGCTGACACTGTTCTTCCCTCTGGATGGTGGCTACTTATGTTCCTCATGGTCCCTGTGTGTGCTGTAAAGTAGTCCAGCACAGGAGCGAGCTTGGAGCGGTGGCTACTTTACAACACACACAGGAACCATGGGAACAAAAGTAGCCGCCCTCCAGAAGGAAGGATAATGTCAGCACCAATAGTTAGGGTACTTGGATGATTTAACTCCTGAGTTTAGTGTCACTTTAAATATGGTGACTGCATTAGATTTCTTTTTATAGCCTTTTTTTCTTTTACTTTAACCTGGTGATCCAGGCAGTAACACACTTCCTGTCCTAGGGTGGCTTCACTCTGTAGAGACGCTATGGAGCCACCCTTGGACAGAATCGTGATCTACCAGTGATCGCGATGTCCTCTCCTCCTGCCGGTGGGGCTTCTCTGGATCCCCGCTGCTCTCCCCATCTGTATGCAGCGGGGATCCAAGAAGAAATGGAGGAACCGGCGGTGGGGGAGGGTGGAGGATGGAGCCGCTGTCACAGAACTAATGCCGAGTGGTGAGGAGAGAGAGAGAGACGCTCGGTCTGGACCTGACAGCCGGCACCTCTCTCTACCCTCACCGCTCGGCCTTAGGTCTGTGACAGCAGCTCCGCCCCCTCCCCGTGGCTGAAGTGTGGGATCCCCCGCTGCCACTGCCCGGGAGAGCAGGGGGGATCCATGGGAATAGCTGAGCCCGGTCCTCTGTGAAGGACAAACACTGGAGCGATCAGCTGATCACTTCAGTGTTTGTAAATAACTGGGGACACATAGTACTATGTGTCCTCAGTTATAAATGAACAGGATGTGATTTACATCACTTCCTGTTGATTCATGAGTTTCTCAATGGGGAGAAGCACTCACTACAGAGAAACTGCTTGATAGTAAAATATTTTCTTAATGAATGGGAAGCTTCTGTGCTTTCCATTCACTTAGAACAGAGGTTGCAGAAAAAGGGATTGAGGACTTTGTGTAGACCCCCCCTCCCCCACCCCCCAACAGTAAAAAAAAAAAAAGAAATAATAAAACATTGTAAAAAATGTATGACATCATATGCCTGTTGGGGGGGGGGCATTTTTTTTTCATGCCTCGGGCGCAAAAGGAGCTGGCTAGGGCTATGTTCCCACAGTGCTCGTGCGGCTTCCGGCTGAATGTGTTAGATGCAGCAGATGGAAAGGGGCTTGACACCTCTCCCAATGTGCAACGTCGGCCACATGAGCACTACGGGAGGATAAGACGCCAGGGCCTCTAGGATGCATGAGCTCGTCATTTGAAAAGTAGATCTCCAGGACTTCCGGTTCCGGCGCCTGATGTAGCGGACGCAGAGTGCAGAGCTCCCGCGCGGCCAAGGCTAATTCTTTATATAAAATCGTGCCACAGCACACCACAACCCGAAATAGTCAACCGACTACCTGCATTGCCTTCGATCATACCAGGAGCATGGACAAATTCCTCGCTAAACGGCTCACAGGACCGCGGGGAAAAGGCACTCCAGTCCGGGGTAAGCGGCCACAGACCCAACATAAGATGGCTGCCACTCCTGAGTGTCAGGATGCCAGCGCCTCCTTGGAAGAAGACATGTCTGCACTGTCTGATCACAGTATAATTGCGGCAGAAGTAGCCAAATTACTTCGCCCTACCATCCAGGATGCCGTAACCAAAGCGGTTCATAAGGGAATACAATCCCTATGCCAAGATCTACTGCAACACGCTAACAGGATTACAGAGGCGGAATCCCGAATCGCGTTCCTGGAGGAAGGAGCGGACTCGTCAGCGATACATCTACAGTCCACCGACAAACAGGTCCAACAGCTTCTAGACAAAGTGGACGACCTGGAAAACCGCTCACGACGGAACAACATACGGATAGTAGGCCTTCCAGAGTCCTATCGACCATCGCTGCTGGCATCTATCTGTGCTATCAATATACCGGATCTCCTCGGACTGGACCCAGGGTGCAAAGTGGAACGTGCTCATCGAGTGGGGCCCCCCAACCCGGACAGGAAGGGTCCGCGCCCGGTGATAGCACGATATTTGGACTACACTGATCGATTGGCGGTTATGCAGGCCTTTCGCGCCAAAAAAAAAATACCTGGACGGTCATCGCCTCCTAATCTTGGCTGACTATTCTGCGGAGGTTACAAGAAAACGCAAAATGTTCAACAAAGTCTGCTCTCTTTTGTACCAAAAAAGAGTCAGATTCACCTTGGCTTACCCAGCGATTCTTCGATTCCAGACGGAAGATGGATCACCTCAATCGTTCCAAGACCCGGAGGCCGCATTCAAATTCATGGAGCAGATGACGTCACATGCAGATCCCATGGCGGCGGGTCGGTCTCCTCTTCCGTACCGCACCACAACTCCAGCCAGAAAGACAGCGGTGCGCCTGCCAATGACACCTACCGATTCACCTTGAACAGGGCAAGCAACAACTGAGACTCTGTCAGGTATGTCAGACTTCTATTCCTATGAAGATACCACCGGAGGGCGGGACATGACTTTTCAGCAGCGTACTTACATACACGCTCGCAACCCTAGCCCCGGGGTGTGCTATACTCCAAAATATCTTTCCGAGACTATCCGCCCCTAGCACAACACCTGCAAGGGAAAGAATATCCTCCAACCCCTGGGGGAAAAAGAAGGCACGACCGACATCAAGAGACTCTGTGATATATCATGGATGGCTATGCTGCTACACGCGAGGGTGCTTGATATAATTCAAACAAACTCAGGTTTTGGCCGCCCAACACAATTTTCCTTAGTAGAACTGTGACTGAGACATGTTTGAGGCACAAATGCTCATCACATGGGTTTAAGCCCCTGGCATAGTGGAAGCAAACACTCACTCTGTAGAGCTATAGAGGGAAAAAAGTGAAGTCTCGAATGATTGCTAAAGTTCTACCAATTTTGTTTTTTTTCTCTGGTTTCAACTCTTTTGTATTGTTTGTTTTATGTTCGGCTCAAAGTTATGGTCAGGTTGGTCAGCCGACATACGTCGAGCATGGGCCCAAGTTACACAATGTTTATCGATAGCAAGTGTCTTTATTGTAATGTATAACCCATACGAATGTCCAACTCCTATTTTACATTGTTCATCTGACCCAATATCATTGATAGCCTATAGCCACTATGAGCACCATAGTAAGAACTACAATATCTGTCTTCATGTCATTAATCTCAATATTGATAATGGTTAAGTTCGACTGTGATTTATCCCTTATGTTGAACAACATATCATGAGAGTGATTTCCTGGAACATTAATGGCCTGAGATCCCCATCCAAGCGCATGATGGTACTTCGGCATCTGAAAAAGATGAAACCAGACATTGTGTTCTTGCAGGAGACTCACCTATCCGGAGATGATGCTAACAGAATGCGCAAAATGTGGGTGGGCGAGGTTATCAGTTCACCGGCCGTAGGTAGAAGGTAGAAGCAATACTGTTGAGTAAATCCTTCACCTATAAAATAGTACATACTGATGCAGACCTGGAGGGGAGGACACTATTGGTTAAAATTCAGGTACATAACAAATTGTTTTCGCTTTATAACGTATATTTTCCAAACTCCCCAACAGTTACTTATTTCCAGGAGACCACTTCATGGAGTCTACAAGATGACAACCCGCACAAGCTCATGGGGTGCGACTTCAACTCGGTCATGGTCTTGAATGAGGATAGGTCAAGCAAACCTAGACCCAACTCTGGGACGGGAACCCCCTCATCTACTCCTCTTCTCGACATGACCACCACTGTCAACTTTGTGGATGTCTGGAGGGTCCGGAATCCCCTGGAACGTGAGTACACGCACTTTTCTTCTGTACACGGCTCCTTCGCCAGGCTGGACTACTTCTTGGTGACGGAGACGGTGGACTCTCTAGTTACTGACACAACCCTATACCCCATAGCCATTTCAGACCATGCGCCGATCATGGTGCAGATGATATCTTCCCTTCCAAGAGGCGACTTCTACATATGGCGTTTCCCATCCCATTTATATTCAGATGATGCATTTAAATCAATGCTGACTGAAGCATGGCGAGACTACGAGTCCTTTAATGGTGCTCATGTGGGTACGCCTAATTTATACTGGGAAACAGCCAAGGTGGTCTTGAGAGGGAAGATCATGGCGTACGTTGCTGCTAGAAAGAGGAAAGCCAGGGTTCAGTTTCTTAAAGCCAGTACATCCCTTCGTCAAGCCCAACTGAAATATGCACTCCAAGATTCAGCAGATCATAGGGACGCATGGCTTAAGGCAAAGCTAGACTTTGAATGGTGGAATACCCAAAAAAATCTTTACTACCACTCTCGTGCACAATTGACATTCCATAAATTTGGAAATAAATCAGGTAAACTGATGGCTAACCTGGCCAGACAACGTGTACCTAGATCACACATACCAGCCCTGCGTTCGGAGGGTGGGATCATTACATCTGATCCGAAAGGCATTAACCAGATCTTTGAGCAATTTTATAGCAAATTATATTCGGCCACCCTGGCAAACATGGAATTAGGAGAACATTTCTTGAGGTCAGTAACAATGCCCAAACTATCTAGTGAAGATCTCTCTTATCTAAACGAGGAAATCACCATGGAGGAGATTCAGAAAGCTCTTAAAGCCTCTCCTAACGGTAAATCTCCGGGCCCAGATGGATACTCCAACAAATTTTTTAAAATGCTTCAAGAGGAAATCTCTCCTACCTTACATAAGGTCTTTAATAATATATGGCAAAAAATCACTGTAAAAGCATTGTATTTGTTTGAATTTGAAAATAAAAAAAAAATGTTTTGGAAAAAAAAAAAAGTAGATCTCCAGACGAAAAATTGTGGGCGCCCCTGGTCTAGCACATTAGATAGACTTGACTAACGATTTAAAACCTGACTCCAGATAACACTTTTTAAGCAGTTACAGCAACTTTTTTTTCCCCTTTAAAGATTTTACATAAAAGAATAAAAGTTGACCATTGTAAGCACCCCTGTCAGTGTTAAATGGTTTGTCTCAACCCTCTATCTGCCCCTTTGCAGGACAGCTTGGCCTGTTAAAGGAAGTTGAAAAACAACAAACTAACTGGCTGGAGGTGAAAAAAAGCCTAAAAAAGGAAAACTAATGTACCTCCACATGTAAGAATTGGTAAGCTGCAATATGTTACATGTTTGCTTTTGGGTTTTGATAGACTTTAAAAACTATTGACTGGGCTATACTCCTGCAGTCAAGCAGACCCAAATTTCAACATTTAATTGTTGCTAGACAGTGGCTCAAGGGTAATGCACAATTTTATCTCTGGCCTATTAAAGGGGAAAATATAACAATATTATTGTATAATTATCCTTTATAGAGTATGTATGGCCAAACATTTTGTTTTGTTTTGGATAGAGACAGGAGCAGTAAAACCCCTGCCAGGTTATTTTCTTGCTGTCCGTATACCATTGGGGAAATGGTACCATTCCCTTCCTGTTATAGAAAAGCAACATAAAGTTAGTGTAAATCTCCCAAAATTAGGGGAATTCTTATCTTAGACTGTTTTCCCCTTTACTTTTGGTTTCTGTGACAGTGGTCACTAGGACAGTGAAGTGAATCTCCACACTGCACTGATGCCACTGCAAACACTGCCATTTGCTCCCTTGCTTCTTCTGTGTAGATGTGCAAAAAAATTTAAATCATTTCATGGAGAGGCCACCTTTCATTGGACTCCCAATAGACAACCTCTCCATAGGAATGCATGGGATATTTTGCAAATTCGCATAACCAGGGGACTACCCAATAAGATTTGCACTGGCAGCAGTTTAGCTCTCTGTTTTTTGCACAGCCTCGATCTGGCAGGAACATGGACAGGTGTGTACAAGACTTTGGGGGTGTTGGTGAGGTAACTTAAAGTATAATTACACAAAAGTATAGTTACCCTTCAAGCCTTGTAGGTATCTAAACAGGTCACATAACATAACCGCAATGTGATTTTAGAAAACCGGGAAAACAAAAAAATGCATGGGACATGTGCACATAGGAATTGATGATCCCAGGTGTGTTTTCTATTCCTCAAAATAAATATGCTTATCTGAACAAAAAAAAAATGCTTGGCTCTCATGATGCAAAAGGCACATTAATGAGATGCATTAAGGATAAAAGATCATTAATGAGCTATGCTGTCAATTAGCACAATTAGGTCTAGAGATGGTTACAGACACATAGTTTATAATTGTGTTAGCTACTTGGTAAACAGAAAAATAAGTACTCAAAGAAAAATACAATAAAGACACTTCTAATTAAAAGTTAATTTTAAGAAAGTCATAACTATTAGGTAAGCACATAAGGTAAAGAAAGGTTGAATTACATAAAATGTTATTATTTCTAAAGTACATGAATGTATCCATGTTTTAGTTAGTAGGTTGATTAATTAGCTTCATAATTTTCACGTTGAGTATAAATAGACTACGTCACCTTAGCATGGTTTAGGGTACACATCCTTTACAAATTTGCACATACATCGAACTATTGTGCATCCAAAGATGCCATAAACTGGCTGCATAGAGGCAGAAGGATAGGGAGTAAAGCCTCTTTCACATGGGCGGTCCGATCAGGTCCCCCTCTTAGTTTTTCAGATAGACCTGATCAGATGCCCAATGCAAATCTATGGGCAGCCATGTATAAACGGACGCTTCGAAAAAGAGGTGGACCAATGTAATCTAATTTAAAAGGGACACATTTACACATCCGTTTACATCAGATAGACCAACATGGGGTCTGCCAGTTTTAGTTTTTTCCTTCATTGCAATATGGATGCAAAAATTGTACAGACACGGATGTCACAGCGGTGACATCTGATCTGTACTGCTCTGATTAGGAGAGGATCTGTGCACGGATCCTCTCCTGATCAGCCTGTGTCAAAGGGGCTTAAGCCATCTTAAGAGCAGGTCTCTTGTCAGTTAAGAGCTTGAATACATACACAGACATACAAAGAAATGAAGTGGTTTCACATAGTTTGCCTCCATAAAGGTCTTAATCATAGAGTTCTAAAAAGATGAAACATGTCGGAGTATGTCTAACCTCCTTGTAACAGTAAATGTATTGATTTAGATTAAAGTTACCAGCTAAGAAGATACCTGGTTTTGTATTGTGAATTCCCCTGTGTTCCACAACATTACAGTACACTGTGTTTTGTTAAAAGAAAATGCTTTTTTAGCTGGAAGCAATATAAGTTACCCTTCCAGTCAATAGACCCAATGAGCCTGTGTCCTATGTTATTCTGATATTCTCAAGATTAGGGGTTGCCCAGAAAGACTGACAAATTAGAAACTGGCAGTTTGTATTGCAATTGCAATACATACTGCAATATTGCAATAGTGGTAGAAACTTGTGGGATTCAGCTCCACTGTTTCCACACTGTAGAAAGGTTACTTTTTAGATTGCATGGAGAACTATTAGGAACATTGCAGCAGAAATTTACACTAATACATGTATTAAACCACATTGAAGAGGGTCTGAATTGTGAAGGCTGTGCCCAAAAAAGGCCAGCAGAGGGCAAAGGACTAGTCATCAGTACTGACTATAGGCTGCCTGCAGCAGATCTTTTCTCCATCACTCATGTACCATGCCCTGTTTGAACTGTGTCTTGTGTAGAGGTGGCCATCTTGGTAGAGGCAGGACTTTGCTTCCTCATGTCAAAGCTGCCCTCTTATGTTGGGTGTTAAATTAATAACATAGTGGATGAAGCAGAGCCAGGGATATTAGTGCACTGCTGGTCCTCTGGTGAAGATTTCTCACTGTCAAGAAGAACTGTGAGCAGCACTGTAATAGTATGGCAGCAATGCCTTAGATGAGATCACACTGCAGATATGCAGATATGAGGATACAGAAAAGGAGCGCCTAGATACAGGAGGAATTCAAGACAAAAGGTAAATCTTTCAGGGCACTGCTTAGACACAATTAACATTTTTATATGCTCCCTATAAGGTGGCACATTTTAACTTTTTAAGCTCAAGTCTGTTTCAATAGTTTTAACTGTTAACACTGTCAAGATATTTTATCTTGTTACTGTTAGAAAAAGTTGAAAAATTCTCTAGTTCCATATATGTAATGTGAATCTGATCAAGCAAACCATCCATGTTAATGCAACAAATCAAGCTGTTTTGCCTAGGCTATCTGATCTAAAATCTTTCCTGTGTGTGAACATCACGCTATTTTAATGTAAAAAATGGATATATCACAGAGGCCGAAGTCAAGAGCTGGATGACAAAACAGTTCATTGGGAGCAAAAGATTTAGAGACACGATCTTTCTTTTGAATGCAGAAACTAATCCCTAAAGAGAAGTAAAAATTCTAGTTTGATGTAGAATATCCTGAAAAGTGTGATAATAATCTAATAAATGTAGTCTAGAGAACCTTGACAAGTCTGCAGTGTCTGCCAAAATCAGCAAACCTCCCTTCCCAATGAAAAAAAGGGAGCTCAAGCCTCAAGGACATTGCACATATAAGTCATGTGCAAGTAGGACATGTAAGGCATGACCTTCACTACTGTCTTTTTGAGTGGACTTCAAACACAGAAGAAAATATATCAGTGTTAAAAATAATAACATTATCAGCCAGCTCATAGCATTTGAGATCTGAAGTTACTTGATCTTGTGTCACAGCTTCTGATAAAAAATAGTTTTTTTCACTGTAGAGAAAAGAAAAGTTGTGTCACTAATAGAAGCCACTACAATTCAAGCTCTAACTTTTCTAAAGAAGATTAGATATAGAGAAAAGATCATGGCTGCTTTAATTAGCACATAACCTCTGTCTAAGGACCATCATGAAATGTAGAACCCTTTAGGGAGTCAGTCTACTCAACAGTGGAACTTTTCAGAACTTTTTGCCCAATGTTATTACTAAAATGATAACAATCATTTTCCAAACAGGGGTATACACATCACAATACAGAAACACAAGTCATCAAAACATTTTTCATCCTTCTGGCT
Source organism: Nanorana parkeri (assembly GCF_000935625.1). Taxonomy (NCBI): domain Eukaryota; kingdom Metazoa; phylum Chordata; class Amphibia; order Anura; family Dicroglossidae; genus Nanorana; species Nanorana parkeri. The sequence continues at coordinate 452,179 of NW_017307284.1, read as the reverse complement.
AACTTTTATTCAGTCCTAGCCTTACTACCAAATTGAATTTCTTCTGGTCTGTTCTGGTCACACATCAGCTATCTTGACAGTCTCCCAATGTTCCTTAACTCAAACTTCCAGCCTGATCGATGTCCTGTCCATTCAGGCAGCAGGCCTGGACACACAATCCGAGTGTTTTGCTCTCACTGCTTCTATAGCACTGGCCTACACTGGACCCTCTGTCTGAGTGCAGCATGTTCTATCTGTGGGCCAGACCAATCTATCCTCAATTACACTACTTAATTGGGCTACCTGTTTGCTACCAGGAACCCTTTCTCTGCCAAAACTGGCTCCCTCATTGTTCCTCACTATTATTATATTATTATTATACAGGATTTATATTGCGCCAACAGTTTGTGCAGCGCTTTACAATATAAAGAAGACATTACAATAACAATACAATTCAAGACAAGATGGTAAGGAGGGCCCTGCTCGTGATGTCTTACAATCTAAAAGGGAGAGAGAAGTGATACATGAGGAGGTAGCTGTGTGGGGATGAATTGTTTGAGAACGTAAACACTATACCTACAATGTTATGCTGTACAGCATCCATTCTCAACCAAGGTTCTGTGGAACCCTGGGGTTCCTTCAGAGGTTGCTAGGAATTCCTTGAGAAGAGAGCAGCGGAAGTAATCACTTCCACAATGATCACCAATGTAAGGTATCACGTCCATACTGACTACCAATGTAAGGGTTCACTTCTATACTGACCAATAATGTAAGTGGTCATTTGCACAATACCACCAATGTAAGGAATCACTTTCACACTGACCACCAATATAAGAGATAACTTCCACACTGATCACCAATGAAAGGGATCACTACAATTTTCACAGTCTCTGTTTTATTTCCAGCCATTTTGTTAGAGTTATTAGGAAACCCCAATTCTTTATTCTTTTATTTAAAAGTTTCTACAACCCACTGATCACACTAATGTACTGAGATATAATCATTTTAGTGGGGGTTTCCTGAAACCTAAAAACATATTTCAAGGATTCCTTTGTGCTTCTTTTAAAGGTAATCAGCTGAGCTACTCTACAAGTTTGAGACTTAATATGACGCATTGCAAAGCTTGCAGCTTCCTGCAAATACAAGTCTAGTACACCAGGGACCTGGTAGCATATTCAGAAAAAGAGGCTTAAAGTATGTTTTCACTTTTACTGCCGCATTGGGATAACATCTACTTTATATTTGTTACATGTTCCCATGTGCATAGCATAACGTAATGCCAAAAAATGTTAAAATTACTGTATACATTTTTAGGTGCTTTTTGTTTAAAATCTTACATAGCTTTCCCCAAACTTTTTTTTGGATTTAGTCTTACTTTGTGTCAAAGAAGTGCATTTACTGACAGCGCAGAGCCATGCTGCAGCCAGGAAAGATATTGTCAGGATCCACCCTGCTGCCTGACTGACAGCTGGCTCTGCCTCTCCAGAGCCAGAACCAGCTGTGCCTGTGCCCTTCCCTGACTGTCCCTCCAATGAGTGCTGGAGGAACAAAGAGGGGAGGGGGGAATCGCTTCAGGGATGAAGACTGTGAGCTGAGTGATCAGTGGTTTGTTATCACTCAACTCTCAATCTTTACAGCTGGGATGTGACAGCTCCAGTGTCCCACCCTGGCTTTAAGTATTGGGAAGAGTTAATTTTAATCTCTCCGTACCTCTCTTTTAAGGAGGAGGCTGTGGACTTTGTTTACCATAATTAACCCTGGCTGAACTGTCCTGGAAGATTTTGTTATCAACTGTAAACTAGATTTCAACATTGTTTGTCCTAAAATTTTGAGGCCTGAATTCTGCATTGTATGTTAGTGATGGGAAACAGATTCTGTTAACACTAGTCCCTCTGAAACTGCTAAAAAACAAATCTTACCATCCTGTGCATAATCCTGCTCCAAAAAAACAACAGTAAAGGTAAAACATACTTTAAACAAATATTCTTAGATATGCTGTGTGAATGGGAACACATAGCACACATACTGTATAGTGGAGGTTTCTCAAATGTGACTGCAAAAGTAGTAATACATTTTAAAAGATATATCTAAGACTTTGCATAAAAGGGATTTTTTGTATTACAATTGAGAAACCTTATCTAATGTTCTAGAGCTGTCACATTCTAGAAATGTGTCTGTGTTAAGCACAAGAAATACAGAAACCCAATAATTTGTCAAAATTATTTTATCCTAGGATTTGGTCACTACTATACAATTTTACTCAGCGTAAAGCTCCTATGTGTTCCCCTTGTTTTTTCAAAATTATTTTTACAGTGCACACTCATTCTCTCATTTTAATAGGATATATACTTTGACAATATTCAGCCCACCCAAAGCTACTTGTGGCCTGGATCTTTTCCCAATAACAATGCTTCTTTCAAAGCTTTGCCTCAGGCTGACTAATATTTTTGCTTGAATAAAGCAAGTGCCCAGTCCGGCCTACAGGAGGTCTCTGTCACTACAGACATATCCTCAGGGGCACAACTGGTTCACTTTTCCAATTCTCTTTGTCAATCTGATCATAGAAAGCAGATTTCTTTTTTAAAACATGTAAACTACCCCCCTTTCAAAGCATTCAAATTAAATGAGGCTGTGCATAAATCACACAAAATCCAGGCTTGATCTCCCCATGATAGTGGTCTGATTGCCAAATTTGGGGTCTTTTTTGTCCTTGCTCATGGAGATAGAGCCTTCATTAAAAGAAGAGTCAGTTTAGAGATACTCAACACCTACCAATAATACAGTATATCAAAATACATCTCTATTAACAAAGTGGCAGCACCACAAAGCAGGCAATGGTTGGGTCACCGTTTAAAAAAAAAAGATTTAGGTAATAATTTTTTAAACATAGAAAATTAGGTGCCCTATATAAAATTTTATTCTGACAATGGAATTATAAAATATATGCAGGAGTCTTCAAAAATGACAGATCTTAAGGTTTTTAACTATTTAAAGTTGGTATTTAAGTTATGGGTGGATGGTGTTGTTGAATCACCAACAAGTTTATTGTATGACTTGGGAACTCAGTGAGCTTCATCCACCAGCATTCTCATATCTGCCTTCCACCCCTATTAGGGAGTCCCTACTGCTGTTATCTTCAAAATGTAAATAATAAGTTAAGCAATATTGTAACTCCATACACTTCAGGCCCCCATAATGCTCTCTCCATCATATCCCTGGTGCAGGCCTACCATTTGTCTTGTCCCAGCAGAAAAGATCCTCATTACCAAACCTGTGGACCCCACACTTAGCTACAATGGGAATTGGCTCTTTGTCAATAAAGTTTTACACAGGGTCATAGACTGGCAGGCAGCTCACACTTTGGATATAAAAATTGGAAACTAAGGGGTTGATTTACTAAAGGCAACTAAGCTGTTCACTTGGCAAGGGAATTTTCCCTTAGCTTAGTAATTGAGGTGAAACTCTGCTGACTTCCATCAGCCAATCATCTGCAAGCAAACTTTTTTTTTTTCCTTGCATGTGATTTTTTCAAAGTGAATCTTTACCACATTCACTAAGCTAAGAAGAGAGTCCCTTGCAAAGTACAAACTCCCTTGCAAAGTGAACAGGCTATTTACCTTTAGTGAATCAACCCCTAAGCGTCTAGCAAAAGATTCTCTGTCTAATGGGTCTAATAGAGTACCAGAGAGATACCATATTTAATTGGGATGATTCTAAATATTATGATTGTGTTTGTAAGAATAATATGTTGCAGGCAGTTTTATTATTCCCCCCACTAAAGAAAGTCGATGAGGATCCTGACATTCAATGAAAAGCTGCATATGTGGATTCTTAAAGTGTATATATATATTTAAAAAAACTTCTATTAGTTCTGGTTTGAGTATTGTTTTGAACCTCTATCAGGTTGTCATTGAAGCTAGTTTCATACATTGGAAGATTTGTCCTCTGTTCATGTTGTGGTGACATCTGCAAAATTTGGGATTTCTGTACTGCTGAGCTGCATTAGTTCCCCAAAAACCTTATGTTGCACCATGCCCTTTCTCAAACAGGTTTTAAATGGGAAGGCTGTCCTGCGTTATAATGACCTAATACAAACTTAATGCGGTAATACGAACACCTGGAGCATCTGCTTTTAGAAGTGAATGACCCCCAGAGAGTACCAAAAAAGTAGACTTCTGGATAAAGCAGTGAGACAATCACACAAGCCATAGATGAGATATCAGGAAGTACCTGTATACTATGGTTGTACAGAATACCTCCAAAAATATACAATGTAATAAGAATTATATTTTATATTTAATTGTTTTCACACTTTTAGGAAATTACAGCATTGGCAAATAGATATACATAGTTTGGTTAGCAATTATATGTCATATTAATATGTCAGCAAAAGTAGAGTTTTCTTTCTTTCAAGATAAATCCCTATAAAATAGATTGACCATAATTGGCATACCTTCTTTTTTTCCAAAACATGATTAAGATATAAAATAATTTATGGAACAAAATTATGCATGCTAAACATACTTAGAAATGGGTTGTTCATAGGAGCCCCTCGTTAACTAGAACTCTGCACAGGCCATCATTCAAAAATTATTCAGATCACTGATTAAGATTGTTCATGATTGTAATAGTAAAAGATAAATCTCCACCTGCCATACAAATTAATAATTTATATAGTCATAAATTCTATTAAATCTGAACTCCGGTCAAACAGCTAAATACATGTTTGAAATGCACATCCTCTATAAAACAGCAGAGCTGAACTTCCATGCAAGCTACAGTATCTTGTTTACAGCTGTGCCTCTCTCCAGGAATTAATCAAATTCCTCCATCTAATGCAAGTAAATGTACTTACTAAAACATTTCAACCATACAAGTATGGGTTGGATTGAACTTGTGGGATTGCCTTCTATCACTCTCCTTGAAGATTCTGTCCCCTTGAAGCCACTGGTCTCCTAGTTCCTAGTCCAAGCACCGTCTGTCTGATGGGTGTTCGTTTCTGTGCTCCCAGAGGTACAAATAGGTACCACAATTGTTGTGTGGCAAATGGGTAATATATGAGAAAGAGATATCTCACCCTGCAATACGTTTAAAATAAGTAAACAAATCCTTTGTATAAAATCACAATAAAATCCAGAACACACAGTACATTGTCAATATATACCCGCCAAAAGTATTTTATCAGGTGAATTTGTTAGGGAATAAAAAGCTATCTTGTCAGGGGCTACAACTTCTTCATGAAAAACATTGGGTATGTCTATATTGACAAAGTACCTGCTGGATTTAATTGTAATTTTATAAAAGCTAGAGGTTGATTTTACATTTTTTATAAACCATATTACATGAAGAAGAACCTTCCTGTCAATTATTACCTCTGCCTCAGACCCACCACTTAGGGTAGCTTTCCATCACCTGCAGGGAGGAGTTCTCTCAAATGTGGGAGTGGACGGAAGTGGAGTTGCTCAGTAGGCTCACGGTTCAAATGGTGTTTATATCTGCTTACTGTTGGGCTCTATCACTGCATACACTTGTGAGTAAGCTTTTAAAAAAAAGGTTTTTTAATGTTTAAATTGGTATGCACTATGGAGTGTGCTTGTTTTAATTAAGGATATTGCATCATAAGGATAATTAACCTCCAAACAGCTGTAGAACTTTTTAGATTAGAGGTGTATAGTCCATATATGGAGCTTGAAATAGGAGCCATTGTGGTAAATGACATCAGAGTTGTACCATCAGACGAGCAATCATTGTCAACTGCACAGTGAGGGGTGTCCCGCCTGGCAAAGCGATCAGCGTTATGAGACCTACATAATAGGTCGCAGGAGAAGGTGAAAGCATCACTGAAAAGGGATAACACTAAGACACTGACTGAAGTGGACGTATGGTGTCTCCTGGGATGGAGTATTCTTTACCTTGAGCGCTATAACCATTTCAGACACTTTGGACTTTACACATGTTACAAATACTTATTTTGTATCACTGTTTGATTTTGTTCTGTTTCCATTTTTTAACACATTATATTACCATAGCATATTTAGTCTCATTGTTTTGATTGTAGTTCGGCACTATATTGTTCTGTTAAGTTTCATGTAGAATATCACTTATTTGGTGTACTTTTGAGTGCTTTGTAGCTTTCTTAGTTTTAAGTTTATATTGACTCAGGGTATTTATTGGTTTATTAAGTTTTTTTATAAGCAATGTAGATCCTTTCAGATAAGGCCATTTGCCAGCAGACCCCCACAACCACCAGGCCAGGGTTGTGGGGAAGAGGCCTCTGTCCGCAAGTGGCCTGGTACCATACAGGAGGAGGGGCAGGAGGAGGGGCGCATGATTGTACCCCCCTTTCCTGCTCTGTGCAGAATTTGTTAAATGTTCAAGAGCAGCTGTTGTTAAAGTGTTTAAAGACTGGACTGTCAGCCGAAAATTTGGGTCTGAACGTGCGAAATGTGGTCGTCAGTGACTAGTCAATGTTAGGGCAGAACGGAGAGCGGCAAGACTGGTACAAGACAACAGAAGGGCAACAGTGCAGTGTCAGATTCCTTGCATCACCTTTCAACATTTTGTGGAGTCACGAGGATGCCCAACGAAGTCATCTCGTGGAGTCATCTCGTGACCCAACGAAGTACTGATGGCGTGGTCATAATAATCTGGCCACTCAGTGTATATATATATTTATTCCGAATGACATACAGACAAAATTCAGATGCATCTGAATTTTCGTTATCAAAAATGTGGATACGTTCTAATTCATTATTTACCCATTCGGCAATTCGGATGCTTCTGAATTTCAGAATTTGCTGAAATTTTTCTTGTTAAACTTCCAATGCTCTAGTTTACTTGTCAGATATTGTTAGCAACTAGATGTTAATTTCTCAGATCTCCAAGCCCAAGCTGCTCTCCATGAAGAAAGGACAGCTTACCACTTTTGTGCCCTTAATGTTAACAGAAGCAGAGTTTACTGTGCAGATTTACATACACAAATTTTAGTCTTGGGTTAGTGGACCTTACCGCTAAGAAAATGTTGTGTATTGCTTTTCAAAAGGGCCAGAAAAAGTGGCCACTTATTCGTATAAATGACCACATATGTACATATGTAACCCCAAGCAGAAAATGCATTTAATCTTTGTGTAAGTGGAAAAAGGGAAGTAGTAACTCATGAAGATATTAAACCAAGAAGAGAGACCACCAATAGCAAGGCATGGCAATAACCACAACATAGCAGGGACTCATGGCAATCCATGTACACAGTTTGCTTACATGGTTATTTGGATTCAGATTAAATAAAAGCCTCTTATCTTTAGAAAATGTGACACTTCTGATTTACTTTTTATGTACACATGTATAATAAATTAAAAAAGACGTGTTGTATTCATACGCAGATTGAAAATATTCCATTTAAATGTACACTGTTAGTAAATATAAGCAACATTAAATAAGACTTTTTATAGTGCATTATACTATCAATCATATTCATATCTGTCTTCTGTTATTTATATTCACTTGATATTTACACTAATCTCATAGCCATCCATATCATATATACATCTATCGCATAGGGATCTATAAATGGGGTGATTACATTTGTCAAGCCAGTGTTCCGCATTGTGTACATTAAAGCAGAGATCATACCTCCACTGAGTTCTATTAGAAAGCACAAGCTGGTTACTGTCTACAAATCATCTCCAAGCTGAAGTTTTTTGGTGGCAGCAGCGAGAAGCGAAGGGGAGAAAAAAAAATTAGAAAAATTTCAATTTCAGGAGCATTATTATTTTCATTAATCATTGAAGGCACTGTCACCTCTGTCCTTACACTTTAGAGGGAGATCTATTAGACGGTCCATTTAGTCTGAGCCATATTACCTCATATGTTTTCCTGGCTGACCAAATAAGACTTAAGAGATAAAACAATTTACTGTTCATTATGATCCGTGTCAGTGGAATCAATCTATTAACCTATGTTAACTGGATATGTGCCGATGCCCCTCACACGCGCTCTCTGGATTAAAAAAAAAAAAATTAAATAAATAACGGGAGGGGGACGGAGGAAGCAAAGGAAAGCGGTGCACATAAAATGCAGCAGATGTATAATTTGCCAGCTGAATACAACTTCATTTTCCAGCAGTAACGGCTGCTCCCTCCACATCTTCATGCAGCCCCTGACCTGTGAAGAATTCTAACAAATTGGCTTCTATTGTGAAGCCAAAAGGTGTCATCAATGAAGGGACGGTTCGCTGGTCCTAAAGTATGATGGGAAAGCATTTGTGTGTGCTGGAATAAAGAGCCTCAGCTTTATGAAGTTAACCCTTTTCATGACGAGTAGAGTTGCAGGCAGTTGTTGAAGAAGGACACCCCAATACAATTTCAAAGCCAAAAAGAAGGTCTCTAACCTTTGTTTCATTGCAATCTACGAACCAGACACATTAGTTTCACGCTACATCATTCTGCTGTTTTTATACTCACCGTTCAGCTTTATTCACTAAGACAAAAATAACGTGCAAAGGGTAGGAACCAGCAGTGACCAATCAAAGGTAATCTTTCAGAGATCTGAGTTTACTAAAAAGAACCCTGATTGGTTGCAATAGGCTACTGCACTTTAATTTCTTTACAATGCTTTATAGAATAAGTCTGATCATTCTTGGCTGGCCACACAGTTTCTGCAAGCTTTGAAAATAAATTCAAGCTTTGCTTAGGAGAGCCAAGTAGGGCTTGAGAATGTGGGATGTTGACTGTAGAAGTCTGCAAGCTGGTTATTTATAATTTTTTTTCAAAGCTTACAGACATTTTTTTAATCATTTAATTATCTGTAACTGACAGCTGCAGCCAGGACTATGATTGTTATTTTAAGACTGAGCAGCTCTTAGATCTTTTGTTGACACAATTGACAAAACGTCTGTCCATGCATGGCTTTATTGTACAACATAAATTACGTTCATAATTTAAAATGCTGAAATGTAAATGTTGACCACAATTATATATAAATTATTTCATTTTGTGTTTCTACCTTTGTTTCAGGTGTTTTGCCTTATTTGTCATAATCTTGTCATAATTTGTGGGACATGTTTTTAGAAAAGCAACATTTCTTTGTTTTTAGTTTTTTAAATTTTTTTGTATAATTAATTTTATTCTTTTGTTGACGGTTAATTAACTAATTTTTTTTAGTGTGCGATAGGTTTTCAAGAGAGTAGTAGCATATACTGTAGATCATAGTTTTTTTAGGTTCATTTCCATTTCGTTAATAAGTGTGCCATGTGGATATTTGCTTTAGTAAGAGAGCAAAGGACTATAGATGCTACTTGTTTATTAGTTTTTTGCTTTTTAGAGGGTTATTCACAAAGCTAGCTGAAGGATCAGCCGTAGCTCCGGCTGATCCTTTGGCTAGCTCCGGCCGCCAGAGCCTCTCAGTTCATTAGAACCGAAGGGCTGCTGTACGTGCTATTTAATACAGCCCGTACAGCTCCCGAAGCTGGCCGAGCGGCTCAGCAGAGCCGAAGGCATATGCTTCAGCTTGACTGAGCCGAAGTGACAGCTGAAGCGGGCCGATCGGCTGGCCATTGGCTGGCCGAAAGCCTCGCAACTGAAAGCTGGGACGGAGCCAGCCATGATCTCATGGCTGGCTCCGGCTAGTTGCAATGACAGATCAGTGTCCCCAGGTTACCTGGGGATGCTGAACTGTCATCAAAAAATTACAACTTGGCGGAGCCGGCAGTGATGTCACGGCCGGCTCCGCCCAGTTGTTATTTATTGGCCGGGACCTGCTAGAAGACTCTTTTTTCAATTATCTTTATTTTTCTTTCTTCTTTTTTCATTGATGTTTCTTTTTCTTTCTTTTTTTAATGTTTTTTTTGTGGAAATATTTCTTTCTTTTTTAAGATCTATCATTTATTTCCCTTTTTAAACATTTTTTTCTACTTTTTTTTCCTACTTTTTTAAAAACTGTTTTTCTATTCTGTTCAGTACCACAGAGGTACCAAGCAGAATAGCCTAGCCGAATGTGGCTTGGCGGCATTCGGCTATTCACTCACTGCCATTCGGCCCCTATGAGAATAAGCCGAACGGTAGCGAGTAGCCTGCCGGAGGTTCGGCTTAGCAGATCCAGATGTTGGATTGGCTGAGTCAAACTCCTTCTGCACTTCGGCCGAACCGAAGCAAGCTGATGTACGGCTGATTTCAGCCATTGTACGGCAGAAGTCAGCTGTACAAGCCTGAAGTGAATAGCCGAACAGCGTTCGGCTCACTTCACTTCGGGTCGGTTGATCACTCGGCTACCTTTGGCAGCTTTGTGAATAACCCTTTTAGATGTGAGTCTTCTAAAAAGTACAATATAAGTAAAAGATGATAATGATTAAATTATTTTATAATAGAGTTGATCAGTTATGAAAACCAAGAAAAAGAAATCCAACATCAAGTCTTAAAAACCTGGCACTGTGCCATGATACCTGATACAGTTCGCAACTGTGGGAACACTGCTAAACACCACTTGGAGGTGATATACTAAGAGAACCAATTTTATACTGGTCTTGTGAACCTTTTCCTTGTTAAGATTCCAGTCATGTGTAAGGTAATTCATTACCAAGCACTCTGCTCTCACCCATTCACAATGAAAAAATTGTTATTAACTGGGGCGATTAGCTAGAGAGGGGCCGGAGTTATCTCCTGGGCCAGAGTTCAGATTACAGAACAGTGTGAAGGTGTACAGTATATACACACTCATCTTAGGGTATGGTCTCACTGTATAATATAAATCTAAATCTTCCTGCATGTTATAGCTGTCAATAGGGTCTGCACAGACAAACCATGAAACATCTTGACTTGGTCATATACAACAAATCTGTCTGCTTTCATCCAATAAGAACAATATTTAAGAAAGGTTCTCTTCAAGCTGAACACCAATTCATGAAGGTGTGTGTTTACTACAAAATTTGAATTTTTAAAAGCAGTGTAAGTATCTGAATTGGACTCGGTGTCAGCCTCTTGCAAGCCACAGCAGATCTCAGACTGGGCAAGAGAAAAGAAAGCACATGGAGCCAATCAGCTGTGCTGTAGTGATAATTTGATAAAGGACAGGAGAAGAAAGCAGAGTGATAGGTGAGTTAATGGGTCACTGTCCAATCACAGGCTGGGGGTGTGGACAAGACCTAGCTGTATTACTTAACCACTGTACAGAAAAACCAGGTCTCCAGGCTGACCTTGCTATCAGGCAGATCTGTGTAAATCTCAGGAATTAACGGACAGACATACAAATCCTATTAAAGAACTTGAATCTTTGGTTTAAATTCGGTCAAGGACACTATCTGCATGGAGTTTCCCTGTGCTGCGTGGGTTTGTTCCCACACTCTCTCCAAAGGCATGCTGGGAGGTTAATTGGTTTCTGTCTAAATTGGCCCTAGTATATGTGTGCTGCCTAAGGCTGGGGGGGAAGGTGCAGTATATGTGAGCTGCCTAAGGCCGATGGGGATGCAGTTCTGGTGTCAGTGGCATCACAATTGGGTGCAGGGGGTGTGGCCTGGACCAGGTGACACCATTGGAGGAGTGACACCAAAATGACTGACAGACAGCTGCAGGATAGGGAGGAGGGGACCGGCAGCATATCTTATCCCGCCGGGTGAACGTTCCCTCCTCTCTCTGCCCGTGTCCATCACCAAGATGGCCGCCTGCAGGTATAAAAAAAATGACAGCACATGCGCGATGACGTCACAGTGGGGTGTCACTGGGTCATTCACTCGGCTGCCCTCGGCAGCTTTGTGAATAGACCCCTATGTCTCAGCTAACTAATTGAAAACAATGCTCCCCTTGTGCGGCTAATGTCTACTTTCCAGCAGATTTAAAGAAACGGCAATTAGCAACTGATAGTTCTTTCGAGTTGCTAAACTACATAATCTATGGTATATGAAATACAATTAAAATATGATGAAAAGGACAAGTTGTGAAAACTGTGATAGCTATATAAAAGTATGTTAAGGCAAATACTGCAATAAAAAATCTCAAAAGATGTGTTCACTTAAAATACACTCTGTATTCCAAAAAAGGAAAAGGGGCACAATATTTGACATAAAGACCATAAAGAGTGCTCTATGTTACATTTACTTTATCAGTCATAGAAAACTATGCAATTTATATTTGAGGATAATTAGCTATATAATGGGGTATGATTTATGAATCCTTTTCAGTGTTAATTTGTTGTGTCCCTACAGCTCCCAACTCAGTGGAACATTGCTTAATCCCGTTAGGGTTAAGGGTTAAGGAAGCAACTCCTCTCCACCAAGAATAGCATCCTGGCAAGGAATATGACTTCATTCACAGGCAATGAAATGACTCCTGCTGTGCCACAGGCCACTCTGTCTCTGCTTGAGGGATCATAAGCATCCTCGGTGAGGAAACAGAATCCATAGGTGGTCTTGATGCACTCTTGCACAGAAAAATAACTTTTGAGTAAACTGTAGATGAGTTAAAATGGGCCATTCTGCACAACTCATTCTATGTTTTGTCTCTAATGGTGCATTCACAAATGCGTTTTTACAACAAACAGACTGAAAAACACAGTCCAACCATAAAATAATACAATGTTTAGATAGGGCAGGAAATGAAAGCATTTGAAAACACATACATGGGTATCCTTTGTGCTCAGAAATGTCTATTATGCACTCGCAAATAAGCATTTTATGCTTCCCTAAAAGCTGTTATTACTGGCAATGCTAACTTTGTCCAATGATTGTAAGCATACCTGAGGTCACATTTTGTTAGGGAAAAGTAGGCTTAGATTTTAGCCAATTCAGTAACTAATAGGTGTTTAAAGTGCAAATGCCATCTACATAACCCACAGGCAGCTGTTTGCTTGGCGGAATAAGTATTTGGGAAATGAAAGCCTTAGTCTGATATTTCAGTATCAGTATTATTGTGGAGTGAAATATAATGTAACATAAAGGACCATTACTCCTAAAAAATACAAGAAGGGCTTTGTGTAAAAAAGCTCCTAGTAATGTTTGCAAATATTTATCTAAAATAGTCATACATAAACAGATATTAAAGTGTATATTTGTTTTTTGCATGAAGAAACAAAGGCTTAGGACCCCCATCACTTTTTTAGATGACTGTGTCTATGTTGGGGAGATTTTTCCTTACTTCCTGTCCCGCAGATAATACAGGATTGGGAAAATCTCCAATGTGTTGCCACTTAAGACAGTTGTCACCGGGAAAGGTGTCTCCATTGGAAGATCTCATCTCTTGTTCAGTGACATTCATAAGCTTTTGGATTTCCCATTCCTTTCTGTACCCGTGGCAATGGTTAGAGAGGGTAAATCTATCCAGCGGACCAAGGACGTGCAGTCAGGGGAGGCAGACCCTCACCTAGTATTATAGAGGAAAAAGCTGTCAACTTCAAGTTTGAAGCTGACAGCTTTTTCTCCATTCAGAGCAGCTTGTAACAGGTTACACAGCAGGGAAAGCCTCCCCGCTTGTGACCTGTCATGGATGGAGCGCTGCCTGTTAAGTACAGGCGGTGCTACATCTGGCTTTTGAGAGCTAGTTAGGTTACACAGCAGCGGGCTTCCCGCTGCTTGTGTTACCTAACTAGTGAGGCAAGAGCTGCAACAGCCTCTACTCTATGTTAGAGGCTTAAGCTCTGTTGATGGTTTAGAGCAATGGCAAAGCGCCATCGGCCAAGCTATCCAATTAAAAAAAAGGGAAAAAAACCACTGATGACATCGATGTCGATGCCTCACCAGTGACAAGCAAGTTAGGGACAGGGAGGCTCCTCCCTGTCCACTCCCTTCCTCCTCCCTCCCCGTCACACTATCTTGGTGACCGGGTTGGGGGCTTCGTCGGGATGGGAACAGGGCTTTGGTGGGCTGGGAGTGGGGTGTGCTGGGGGTGGGGCTGGGGAATGCCTCACTCAGCACTGAAGGTACCGCAAGTCACTGATGCAGACAGCAATAAAAACCTGACGAGGGCTCTAATTTTTCCCTAGTTTGTCTGAAAAAAAGTCTTTTTTTGGTCATATTTAAAAGTTTAACTCAATACATGTTGAATGCAGGTAAACACAATATTTGACTGGGTGCTATGGGTAACAATACGTGTATTACATTTTCCTGTGTAACTCATAAATCAATAATTGTTCACTATGCACTGTCATGAATAATATCTCAGGTCACTAAATGAGCGTCCTCACTTTTCATAATGTTTAGGCTGTAAAAGGATCTAAATGAAGATTGAAAAATGACACCTGCCGTTGCTACATATAGCAGGGGCTATGATACTTTTCCTTCCTTTACTTCACGACAGATCACTGGCCTGGAACAGTGTTTTTCCTAGAAATTCTGTACATGTGGTGGGACCAGACATAGAAAATAATCCCTTTGCCAAGGCAGACAGACAGACAGCCATTATTTTCTATGATCTGGCCCAATGCATGCTCAGGAATTCAATGGAAAATGGGAGGAAGAGAAATACAGGAAGATAGTTAATATACAATTTGCTTTCTGCACATCAGAAATATGCTCTTTCACTGGACTATTTCTTTCACAGGGGGTAGGCTATGGGGTGGAATCCAATTTGTTGTTATAAAGGTGCACTTATCCATTAAATTAAACTCCTCCAGGATCGTATGTAGGACATCATGAACCTATCTGCCCACTGAATGTTTGGCACCATTGGCAGACATGATACCTGTGTAGCCTGTGCTACTGCAATTGAACAAACAGATAATAAAGTAGGCTGAAGGAGAGTAACATGGGAAATCTAGCTGGTCATGATGGATGAGGCCCTACTTCAATATTCCTTACTGCTCTGGAAGAAAGTTGGGGTGAATTTCATTCATTGCTATAAATTAGACAAACCGGTTTAGACAAAACCTCTCAAAGTAATTTCAATACTTTAAACAGAACTGAAGTCTATAAAGAAACATTAGTAGCTGTACAACTTTTATTGCAAAGAGATTATGTATGCCTCTTCTGCCATTAAAGTTTCTGTCTTGCCTGCTAGCAATTCTCTTAGATTGTAAACTGAGCTGTGCATGTGGCTTTGGAAGGTAAGTGTACCATAATGTGTAAGCATGCTGTGCAAGAACCCACCCACCATGATGTGGACTTTAGTTCCTGTTGTTTTCTAAAGCAACAAGGATAGATATGGAAAGAAGGGTGGCCCAAAGCTGTCACTCTGCCTAGAACACTGTTTGCTCCTAATCTGGCTGTAATGAGGACCCTCCCATTGTGATTTATTTTTTTCACATTGTAAAAGGAATATATATTAAGAATAAAAATATATTAAAATTAACAATAAGAATGTAGGGAAAAAATGTGGAATTGGACTAGACCTATTGATATGGATGGGCTCGATGTTCGAGTCGAGCAAGAGTTCGACTCAAACATCGGCAGTATGTGTGTTTGGCGAACACACTAACTGTCAGGGCGTTTGGCGGGCTGTGCGCCTTGTGAGCCCTGATTGACTAAAGCCTTGCACCTGACCAAACGTGCAAGACTTTGCCCAATCAGGGCACAGTACTCTGTAAGAGCCATGATTGGGCAAAGTAATGATGACTTTGCCCAATCATGGCTCACCTGTCAGATGCCATACAACTGTAAACATTTGGGCGGAGCTAGCTAGCTGTCACCACTATCTCCACCCAATTGTTTATATTTTGCCTGCATCTGTCAAAATCTCATTCTGTGGCAGGAGTTCATCAGGCGTGTTAACAGGTCGGCGGGGGTTCATGTGGCGTGTTAACAGGTCGGCGGGTGTTGAGTTTAAAAAAAAATACTTCCTATTTATTTTTTCATGTTTTATTTTTTATTTCGTTGAATCGTCGTTGTTGTGGACAACTCTGGACGTCACGATTGACCCTGGATTGCGTTGGTGAATCCATTTTTTTTTTAAATAAAAGACTTGTCAAACACATGTCTCTTATTTTTTTTCAATTAAAGGATTTTTCAAGAGTCTTTCTACCTCTATTATTAAAGGGGTACCCTGATGTGAATAAGCCCTCTGCCTGCAACCCCACAACCAACGCCCCAGGGCTTGTAGGAAAGAGGCCCTTGTCCCCATCGGCACGGGAACAAGGTACTTTTCCAGAGACGACCCTGGAAAAGCACCCTCCCGGTGCTGAGTGCATTTAGCCCGGTATCGCAGGGGGGGGGAGGGGGGGGGTGCATGCTTGCTTCCCCCTTTCCTGCCCTGCCAGGCCTGTGTTCAGATCAAAGATCTGGTTGGGAATTTGAATTTTAGTGGGGACCCCACGTCTTTTTTCCCCCAATTTTTGGGGTGGGGTTCCACCTTAAAATCCCTACCAGACCTTAAGGGCCTGGTATGATTTTGAGGGGAAACCCCATGCACTTTTTTTTAAAATTGTAACTTGGGGTCCCTCCTAAAACTCCTAGCAGACCTAAAGGGTCTGGTATGACTTTTGGGGGAAACCACACCCTTTTTTTTTAATGGGGTCCCTCCTAATTCCTACCAGACCTAAATGTAATTTTTTTCTTTACAAATGTCATTTTTGCTGCAGCAGGTTTTATACATTGTACAGATGTGCCACTTTACAGGCAGTTTAAGGGGACCCCCCAGGCACGATGTTTAAAAGAATTTTTATTTTGATTGTTTCACTTTAAGCAATGTTAAAATCACTGCTCCTTTAAAAATGGTAATTTGTAAAAGTGTTTTTTTCATTGATACATGTCTTCCAGGGCAGTACCCCAATCCCCATACACTTTTTTATGGCCAATAACTTGTATATAAGCCTTCAAAAAGGGGACAATTGATTTGCAAAGTTCTAGCCCCATAGACCTTTATTGAGTTCGAGTTTGAATTCAAACTTTTTCCATGTTCTATAATTCGAATTCGAGCTGAACATGGGGGTGTTCAGCCCATCACTATCTATTGATGCTGATATTGCCACAGGAAAAGATGCCAGTGGCTCCAATGATGTCAGCAAAGGCACAGCTAGAGAGAATTAAACAAGTTGGGTTGTGGGCTAGTAAACTGTGAGATATGCAATGGAATAGAGAAAAAGGCAGTTACCCTCTCAGTGGTAAGGTGCTATAGAAACTCTTGATTTAGAAAAACAAAAAGCCATGCACATATAGAAAAACAATAAAGGGAACATAACGGAAAGCAGATGTTTCTATCTGTTCTCTACTACTGTATAGCAATGCAAATCACCCTTATGGGCAGAACAGTGGTTAGCACTTCTGCCTTGCAGCACTGGGGATCCCTAGTTTGAATAATCAGGTCACTATCTGCAGAGAGTTTGCATGTTCTCCCTGTGCCTGCGTGGGTTTTCTCTGGGTATTCCAGTTTCCTCCCATACTCCAAAGACATGGTGGAAGGTAAATTGGATCCTTTCTAAATTGTCCCTGTATGTATGCATGTGAGATACGGACCTTAGATTGTAAGCTCCTTGAGGCCAAGGACTGATGTGAATGTGCACTATGTAAAAGCATTGCATACATTGTCAGCCCTATATAAATACCTGTAATAAATAATACCTGCATTTTATGGCCTATTCATAAAATATAGGCTGTTGGGTAGAGTCTGCAATGTTCCAAGGAGTTATTTCTGCCCTATCAAAATCCTCTCCTCTAAGCATGCAGCAGAGAAAACTCCATGATTGGATGAGTGTCTGGTCACAGGGCCTCGACAGACCATATGACTGGGCTCTACTCCCAGCGGTTTTTTTCGACTCTAGCATTCAAAAAGTAGCACTCTGTTCACTTCAGTGTCTCAAAGCCACCACATTTGTAAAGCATATCTCTGTACTGTAAAAACGTGTCATCTTATTTATTTTCTTACAGAAGTTTATAACTCAACCCCTAAGTGTACAAAGGGGGTCAAAACTGTTTCTCTGCACAGGGCCCTTTGCAACCTGTGTGCAATGCTGCTTGACATCATGCCTCAAGTAGTGCCCTATTTCTTGTCATCCATACATTATTAGCAACAGTGATCCACAATGCTGGTCCTGGAAGGGGTAAATACTATTCTTTTATTTGAACTGTTATAACCTTCAAACATCTTATCCCAATTATTATAGGGCTTGCCTCTGCACCCAGGGGTAGACTAAAGCTCTACTTTAAACTGAAACAGCTGATTTAGAGTACTTCCTGCCCTTGCATCTTTTATTGTTCAACCTCAGCACTTTGAACTTGACCGTGGTGTGAAAAGCCCACCAGGGAAATAAATGGTACAAAAAAATACTTGAAGATTATATTATGTGTAATATACATCTGCGTGTGGGTGTGAAAAATATAAAATGAGACTGACACAAATAATATGCTGAGGTGGATTATACAGAGCGCCTCCATGGTGGTCACTGCTATTTAAAAAAAAAATTGTGAGAAATAAAAACAAAAAACAAAACAAAACATTGACGGCCGTTCTTCCTCTAGAAAATCCAAGCAGCCTGAGTCATCACACTGGAAAAGCAACAGTCTTTCATAATGCTTTAAAAGTATTCTTTCTGATGGATCTAAAACATTTTATTCTATTGATATAAATAAAATCCCAAGTAACCTATCTACTGCTGGAAAAATTGGGTCTATGTTGACTGCACTAGCATTGTAGAGGTCGGTGTTAATTTCGACGTAAGACGCTTTATGACTTACAAATTCGTTTTTGGCTCAGCCACAGATCTTTTTCAATATTCCCCATAATACTCATTACAGTAAAACAGCTTTGCAATAAACTATCATTGTTTGTTTCTGCTGCGGCGTTTACAATGGGATACGTTGCTTCTGAAATATAGCATGAAGCAGGCCTGGTTTGCGAGCTCTAAATTGCCTGTGTGCCTATAGGGACGCTGTGTACAATCATTAGGCTGTAACTGCATCCATTCATTCCACAAGCAGGTAGCGCACACACATGTGTCTCATACTATTTCCCTCTTGCCGCACTTGTACCGCCATAAAGGCAATTGCGATAAAGGAGAAGCAGTTTTTATCATGTATGCCTGTCAGTAAATTGATGATGTTAATCAAGCAAGAAGCAAAATCATCACAATTTGCACAGCCCTGATATTAAAGGGTAGTTTTACTGAACTTACTTTGTATTTGTATTTTTACTGATCTGCTAAAATGTTAACACTTAGGCTGGCCAAGCAGCTCAACGCTCAATCCCCCCCCCCCCCACACCCCAAAAACAAACAAACAACCCAATGTCTTTCCTCTCCAGTGTATCTGACATTACAATGCTGTGCTCAAGCAGTTCTATGGAAAAAAGAGAAGACGTGCTAAATGAGCTCAGAGATTTTTCCAATTGTTTGGGAATTTCTGTTTGCCATGATGGGCCCCTCCGATCCTTATACTTAATCATTAATGCTCTACAGTTAACCCTGATATAACTTGAATTGTGCGTGTATTGTTTTAACCTATTTCTTCATTTGCAAATATTTTAGTTTTGAAGACATAAAAAGGCAATTGTCCATTTAGTGTGATTGCACACAATAGTCTTTCTCAACCAGGGTGCTGTGGCAGTGTGGTAGTGGGACTGTGATGTGAATGGGAAAATGAAGACTGAGGTGAAGGGGGGCTCCTGATGTAATGGGGAACTCTGATGTGAAAGGAGGGGACTCTGATATGAAAGAGGAAGAGGGGCATCTGATGTGAAGGGGAGATACTGATGCACAAGGTGACTCTGATGTGAAAGGGGGAATTTTGATTTGTAGGGGGCATTTCAATGTTAAGAGGGAAATACATTTTTGGGTGTGTTTTTGCATGGGCCCCCCTAAAAACTATGATATTTAAGACTGGGGTGCTTTGAGATTTTGCATACTTTTAAAGGATGCCAAAGGTTGAGAAAGGCTTGCTTACAAACAATTATGTAATTTTTTGTCTCTCGGGGCAAACAGTTGAATCTTTTTTCATCAGTCTCTAAAACAAACAAAAACTGCAGTAAGAATGCATGAGGCCTAGAGGTGCTTGCACATACATACTTCTCAAAACCTGCAGTTGCAGCTGAATGCTGGGCTGTTCTGACAGTCCTCAAAGTGCTGAAGTTTGTCAGCTCATTCCTGGCTCCTCAGCATTTCTATTGACTAGTGAGGCAGCCCATCATTGTGACAGGTGACTTGTAATGGTGGGGCAACCTCTGGCACTAGGTGGAAGCATTGGAACTTTGCTTGCCAGAAGGGTCTGACATTCAGTCATACCTGCAGGCTTTGTGGGGCTGCTGTAGGGATGTTCAGGAGCTCTATGTTCCTGCAGTTTATACATGCAGCAATTTTTCTTCAAAAACAAAGAGCTTGATTTGCTAATGGTTTGAAGGCTCCAAGGCTGTTCACTTAGCAAAATAAATGTACATTTTGCAAAGTGTAACTTACTTTGAAAAGTTAGTGCTGATAAATAAGATGAACTTGTGGTGACTTTGAATACCAAATTATGTGCAAGAAAATTTAAACAAATAATAATTCAAATTGAGCACAGGTTCACTATATTTTCTAACATTCACTTTGCAAAATAAACAATCTCTGTCCCAAAGTTTATATCAATATGATTACATCAAAGGACCCCTTCTTAAAGGAGAACTATGGCCAAACCTTTTTTGGCCGTAGTTCTCTTTAGGGTCACAGGAGAACATTTAGCTATTGCTCGCTATATGCTGACAGTGCACAGCCGCACTGCAGCCGGGAAAGATCCTGACAATATTGTTGTGGTTCACCTCGCTATGTGATTGACAGCTTACTGACTCTCTATAGGCAGAACCAGCTGTGCCCGCCCCCTCCCCTGTCTGTCCCTCCATTCAGCGCTGGAGGAACAGGGAGAGGATGAGGGAATCCCTAGGGAGAAGATCGTGAGCTGAAGGATAAGAGGTATGTGATCGCTCAGTTCTTGATCTATAGAGCCAACACGTGACAGCTTCAGTGTCCCACATTGGCCCTAACTATGGAAATTAGTGTATTTCACTCATCCCATAGTTCTCCATTAAACTTAAGGTAAAACCATTCTCTTTCTACACACAACTGATGTCTTCATGTTTATTTATTGTACAGTCCTTGGAATAAAAAAAACTCATCCACCCAATATTTCAGCTGATCTTAGATATAATTATAAATACTGTAGTATCCAGTTTATTTACATTCATGGTCATGATCAGTGCATGGAAACTTACACATATAGGGAAGATTACCCACCGTATGTCTATGGTTTAGATAGTGGTTTTATATATCTATCACAAATTAGAAAACATTCACTTTTTTACTCAATATCCTAGTCAAAAATGTTTCAACCTAAGTCAAATGCTGACCTGTTGGATCTGACATTTCTATCTTATTTACCTGCCATTTACCATTCATTACCAACAACCCAAGTCATACAGTAGCAATTGTGCTCAGACAGAAACATTTTACCAGGACAAGCCAACACAGTCACCAAGAAAAAACTTTATTACATAATGGAGCACAGATAAAATGAAGCAAGTTTTACACACAGGAGTGACCAACTCCATTACTATGACATAGATACCCACCTGGTGGTTCCTTGCTGGGTCAGCCTAATGTGTAATAAAAATACTCTTATTCTTCTAGTTACAGCACTCTGGGTGATGACACTTCAAAGAACATTTAAATGATGGTTTGAGCTTCTTATGAAGTTGACATTCCCTTGCCCCCTGCTTTGTGTACTTTTTATTGAACCTTTCCCATATATTGGTCTATATGCAATAAAGGTGCACTGGTTTTTATTCTTGCATTTTACAGCAAAGTATGTGTGCCAATGGCTAGCAAATGACCCGCTCACGAACCTAACTGCTGGTCACAACTCATTTTATCCATATATCAACCCTATGTATTTATCTTGCATCATCTGCCCTCCCCACATACCTAAATACCTCCTACCAGCTCCTCCAGCTTCTCCTACATTGTCCATACGTTTAAGATCCATTACTGTTCCTATTTTTTTTTTACACAACCTGCTGCAATTATTCTTGAAAATTCTTGATTATTGAAAATGTCTCCTCTCGATTCAAATAATAGAAAAAGGAAAACTGTTTCAAACATCTCATTTTTGTGCTGCTAGAGCATAGCGCTTGGAATATTTGTTTGTTATTCCGCTATCAAACAAGCACAGTCCAGCATCAACCAGTCGCTAATATCACAGTCCCAATATGTCAGCGCTGTGAAATGTAACAAGACGCAAAAGCCCACACTGGCTACTACACTTGAAAGTGATAGACGCCTGATACATGAAATTTGGAATAGACTGGGGTATAAATAACAAAGCTTTGACATTTACCTCTTTGGATTTTATGAACTCCATTTATTCTAAGTATGTTAGCTGACCGTTTCTGAGTGTTTCTGTCACAGGCTTTTAATTAAACACCTACTCGCTCGTTAAGACTCTGTCCTTGGCCAGCACTGGCAGACGAACAAGGATGTTACAGAGCTTTGGCAGATATCTGTACACATTGAGCAAGGCGCAGCTATGAGCAGCAGCTGCCAGCAGCAGGCAGGACAGGAAATAAAGAAATTGGTTCCTTCATCAGTGGCATGTCATTCCTGGCGTGAAGAAGGCAAACACGGGAATAAAAAGGAATCAGAGGGCCATCTGATCCGAGATCTGTGCTCCCCAGTGGCTACAGAAGCTCGTCGTGCTGCTGTTGTATGGCTTTATAAAACATTACCTTCAAGGCAGATGCTTCCTATTTTATAAAAGGAGGGGGGATTGTTTTCTGTTTTAGCTTTCTTAAGAAGTATATTGAAAAAATATATAGAAAGAAGAAGGTGCTGGAAAGATCATGCTTTTGAATTCGCAGCTATAAGCTTATATCAATACCAGTGTATCTATAAAAAAAACATTGTAGGCGTATGTATTCATTAGCGTAGATACCTGAAATAGATCTTTTCAAAAGCGTCTTATATTCTCCTGCATAAAGCACTGCAATTGAAAAAGATAGGGCCTGTATTACACAGTACTGTCAGTCTAACATTGGCAGCTTTCTTACAAGAGAAAAGAGCATAGCAATGGCTTAGCATTTTGCAGGACTTCTTTATGATCTAAGCAGCAGAATGGAAGTGAATAAGTGACCAAGCTATATTGTTTATCTGCAATAGAGAAAAAGAGAGGTCACTCTCCTTGCTATACATTGTGGCAGAAGACGGTATGACAACAATGTCTTTACAGAATTGGTAAACAAAACATTTCACATGAATGTATTCAGCTATTTGGTTCAGACAACACTTTTTTTGTGGATAGAGTAAAAGAAAGAGTTATAACCACTGTGTGGTTTTTATTTTTGTCTGTGTTTTCCTGGTCCAAGACTTCATGTCCCGGTGTCATAGGGATAAACAGTCAGGATAAATCTCTCCAGAGAAGTAACCGGCAGCAGCAAAATCTATTTAAAACTAAAATAAAACATTTTGGCTGGAGTTGTGAATACTTTTTATACCTACTGAAGAAGATCATAATTATATCTAAAATAGCTATACATCAATAAGGCCAAAAAA
>NW_017307284.1:414816-428756 GCF_000935625.1 Nanorana parkeri | reverse complement strand
TGGCTCTTAATTACAGGTGAATATGCACTTCTCTTCTTATCTGCAGAGCTCCTTCACAACAGACCCACTGGGCTGCATTGAGCAGTGTTGCCAGATGCAGTCCCAATGCAAAGACAAGGCTTTTTCCGATGGTGTGTGTTGCCATAAAGTAATGCAGGTATACATTATAGTACAACACAAAACATTACAATGCATGACAACAGACAATAATGTGACTGCTGGTGTAAACAAGTACCTTAGTTCCCCTGCAAGGTCCCACACATGCATGTTGAGCATGCTAGTGAAGTCCAAAAACTGAACTTACTGGTCCCATATTAGGACTATTGGGAATTGGGTATGGACATGTGTCAGTTTACATCAGATTATGGCTTATGGACTCGTTCACACCATGCAACTTTTTACTATTCGGCCAGTGTCTACTGGGTGGCAGCTGTAAAACAACAATGAATTGCATTGTTACTTTTTGTCTTAACTTTATTCGTAATGTACACAGTGTAAACTCCATTCATGTCTTTGCACGGCAGTGTTTGACATTGCACTGCCCACCACACAGCACATTTTACCACAGCCCACATTGTGGTGTGAATTGGGAACATAGAAAACATTACATGTGCCCTGGTGGTCCCTGCCACTAGTATGGTGTGGAAAAAGGTCAGTCACCACTGTATGTGTGAACGGGCCCTAAAATTGTATTTCCACTTTTGCTGTTAGATTTGGATAACTCCTGCTTTATATTTGTTCCCATTTGCATAGCAGAACTTAAGAAATGCTGCTTACATATTGCTAGGTTTCTCTAAGCTGAATTTCCTTCTCTGGAAAAAAAAGGGGGGCTGGGGAGATTACCATAATTAACTTTATTGTGTCTTTATTGTGCTGGCAGATCTCATTATGAATTGTAAGCTAGATTTGAACACTGTCTGTCCTAGCAAAGGGTTAAAGATTTAGAAGCATTGTAGAAGCATTGTAGCATTGTAGAGCATGCAGAAGCTCAGTGTTCTATGTCTTTCTATGGGGACAATCAGGGTCCTGTCACTTTGAAATTGTTTACAGTAACTTGCAGTCATTCCAATGGCCTACTTAACAGGGACATCCAAAAGGTAAGAAATATTTTTGAAAAATTATTTTTGGGTATGTTGTGTGAATGGGTACACATAACAAACATATACTGTAGTGGAGTTTTCTTAAATTTGACTGCAGAGGTGGAAATACATTTTACGCTTTACACAGTGTAAAGCTGCTTATACCCTTTCTGACCCATGCTTGCAGGGTTTGATCAGTTCAGTTGTACATACAGGTAGATTTGAACATAGAATTGTATGGGCAAATGTGATACCACCCAAAACCTTTATACAATGACCCTATAAACACTAATGTTTCATTAGGAATTGATCTGGTGCACCCTAGCTGCACCCTTTATGCTCCTCTCACCATGTGATTTTGAGATGCTGGCTGTGAATCACAGAGTTTTTCTAGGGCCATGACTTTAAGATGTTAGATTGGCAGAGAGGAAAAATTGAGATGGCTATAATTTACACTCTTTAATTACCTTCCCATGCTTTTCCACAAAAGTCCTATTAATAATTGCATTTTCATGACTTACCTGTGGTAAAAAATAACCTGTATTTCAAGCAATTATTAAACATTTTGACCACAGGTCTTGAAAAAAAATGCAATTTGAGCAAGCTACAAATAATATTCTAGACACAATGAAAAATATCTCAGTCTTACATCCTCCTAATTGTCTGTAATTTCTAAGTGACTCTACAGAGTATAAATTGAGCTAATTAAGGTATTCTATGGAAAGTATCCAAATCCCCAGCTTAAATCTACAGCCCTGAATCGTCTGCATCATCTCTCCGAATTATAGCGGCTTTTTAGCTATCATATTTAGACCTTCTAAAATAATTCTGCAGGTTGCAGTAAGCAAGAAAAGGCTCAGAGGCACACTATATTTTATAAAAGCATTATGATGCTGATGTCATGCATTGATTTACAAAAAGGTTATTCATTTTTATAGACCTCAGTTGGACTGCAAAAAGGGAACCATATCCTTCAGATCATCAGAAGCCGTGAATGATATACTGAGGTTTACTATAATGACAATATAAAAAAGGGTTTTGAAGAGGTTAAGTAGATCCGTCCGTTATGAAAGTAGTACAGATAAATAAAGTGGTAAAAAATCCAACAACAATACAGATTGTTTTCCTGTAGAGTAAGGCTGCAATATGATCATATATTTTGCATGAGAACACAAAGCAGACTGTATTTTTCCAGCCATTTTCATTATGCAGTTATTATTCAGGCAGATACACAATTCTTGTGAAGCTGCATTTGAAAGTTATTTTTTTTTTGTTGTGTTTTGTTCACTTATATCTGGCTAGACAGTTGTGATCCCTTTTAGGGCATTGGTTTTCAACTTGGCTCACAGGGTACTTCTGCTTGGTAAAACATAGGTCTGCAGCAAATTATTTATCAAGTATCTTTAGTAAACTAAAAACACAAGGGATTATTCAGAAAGGACTTATTCACAGAGGGTAGTAGAAATAAATGTTGGCTTCTCAAGGGGTGCCTAAGCCAAGGTGACCCATGCAAGGGGAACCCTAGTCTGATCCTGATCTAAATGCATTTGTATAAGGGCCAGTTTACACCATAGCTTTGCGCTAAAGGCATGGTACCTGGGCATGTACTCTATTGCACAGAACGATGTACCATACGCTAGTTGTGTTTGTGCTTTGTGTTGCCATTCATTTTAATTGCTCCCCAACACACCTCATACTAGACGTACATTGTGTGTGGTACTGCAATACCATGTGTTGCAGCACCTGCTAATAGGTGCCATTCAAATGAATGGCAATGCAATGCACCAGTACACCTAGGGTGTATCATGCTTTTAGTGCAATGCTGTTATGAACTTGCCCTTTGGGCAGAAGGAATTTTAAATATTTACTAATCTCTTCAAGTAATATCAGTAAGCATTTTATAACTGCTTCTGACTAGAGCAAGGTCATGAAATATTTTTTCTGTAACTGCCAGCTTTTTCTTTCATCAGTAGAGCCTATTACAGTCAAGAGTGAGACACCTGTTTTTTAAGTGAGATACTGGTCTGTATTTGTTACCTCTACGAATAAGCCTACATGTGAAACATGTGAGAGGTTGTAGTTGGTTGGGGGTTTGCAGTGCTGGTATTTGTTGCTTTATACACGCTTATTCACTGTTATACTGGATTTGCTGTGAATGTCAATAAAGCCTGAAGTATTGGAATTCTCTGGATAGTGCTGTCTGTTCGCATACTACTACATTCCATGGTCCAGATGCACCTATTAGACCAGCACCTGGGGAGTCCTGATGGTGGCTACGGAATTGGAGCGGTGAGATTTCCTTTGGCTCTACACCATTTTTTTTTAAACTAAGCTACAGGCAGATATTAAAACTGCACCCTTTATTGTAGTTACGTATTCATAAATGTATCTTCAAATGCAACTAGTGTAAGTACGTGAATTTGGCTTGGTACCACCTTGTTTTAATCCCTGTAAAGCTGCATTTAGATTGTGAGAGGGAAGGGTAGAATTAAGAGCCAATCAGGTGAGCTGCATACACATGTGCAGACTAGGAACATTCTGATAGCAGGAGAAAGCAAGGTGATTAGAGGCATGCACTGCTGCTTCCTCACTGTCCAATCCCAGGCAAGGGGCAGGGAGTGTGTTGCTTTATTACAGTGGAAAAAAGTCACCAACCTGGCTCTGCTTTCTTGCAAGGTTGTGTAAATCTGAGGACTGGATTGATAGAAACAACAATCCTTTGGCAGGTTAAGCTATCACATATAACCTGTCAATTAGTTTATATGATGCCCTTTTATAAGCTGCCAGTTATATGAGTTATATCTCAAAAATGCATTCAAGTGCCTTAACTATTAACAAAAATGTAGCATATTTGTGTATCACTCGGCTGGAGAGCCTCCTTTTTGTTAATAGTTATGGTACTATGGTTCTATCTAAGATGTTTTTCTTTGTAAAATTCTCAGTAAACAAATACCTATAACCTTCAGCTAAATTGTTTCCTCTTTCTCTGGTTTAGTATAATCCACATAGTCAAGAGATCTTGCAAAGCCTGTAGTGAGCCTTCATAAAAATGTCTTTAGAGAAAGACTAGTGAACTGTGTGGGTGAAGATCAGCTGAGTGTGTTGCAAAGTCTTTGAGCAAGCACTGATAACTTATTTTTTCAAGGAGAAAAGACCTTCACCTTGTGTGTATATCATTCTACTGTCTGATGAGTTAGAAAGAACATGCCATAGTTCTTCTTCTACCCTTTTATAAGCTGCCAGTGTTCCTTCAACAGTCATTCTCCTGGCATTTGATGTCAAACTGGTCTCCAATCAAGAACATGCAATATGTGCATTCCTAAGCCGACAAAGCTTAAAGTGACATTAAACTCAGGAGTTATATCTAAAAAATGCATTCAAGTGCCTTAACTATTAACATAAATTTAGCATATTTGTGTATCACTTGGCTGCAGAGCCTCCTTTTTGTTAATAGTTATTGTACTTGAATACATTTTTAACATTTAACTCCTGAGTTTAGTGTCACTTTAAATAACCTTCATGTGTTTGCACAGTAACACAGTACAATAAGCACCATGTAAATGACTAAATTATCTAAATCTGACAGAATCCCCACTAAAACCATCTCATTTTGTTAAGTCATGTTCCATTGGTCACCAATACTGCCAAGTGCATACCTATCCAGCATTCAAGTACATTCTGTTTTTCTCTGTTGCAAGGCCGAAAATACCTGCACTGCTCCAAGGCCGAAAATACCTGCACTGCTCCAAGATGTTATTCATAACACACCAAAAGTAAAACATGTTTGCGCAGAAAGCAGTTGTAGGGAAATAAGCTGTTGAATTTCACAGATGCTATATTCTTATTAGGAATTATGTGCTTTTCACACTCATTGGCTGACATTTTAATGCAGTGGATTCTAATAGCTTAGTAACCATGTGCAATGCTCTATTTTTGTTCTGTTTAACCTAATCTGCAAAGGTCCAAAATGACTAACTGTTCCATGCAGGACAAAGCAAACAGGTGCATCTTAATCTCCCCTCCCAAGAAGTCTCTTCTGTTACAATAAAGGTTGCCACCTTTTCTTCAAGTGACACCTGAACACTGTAGGGCCACTATTTTTTATATATATATATATACACAGGAGAGAGCAAGGAGAGACAGCCACTAGAGAGAGTGAGTAGAGACAGCCAGGGGAGAGAGCGAGGAGAGGCAGCCAGGGGAGAGAGTAAGGGGAGGCGGCCAGGGGAGAAACTGAGGAGAGAAAACCAGGTTAGACAGCTAAGAGGATGAATGAGGAGAGACAGCCAGATGAGAGAGCGAGGAAAAACAACATGGAGAGCATAGATAGACAGGGGAGAGAGAGAGAGAGGAGAGACAGCCAGGGGAGAGAGTAAGGAGAGGCAGCCAGAGGAGAGACTGAGGAGAGAAAACCAGGAAAGACAGCCAGGAGGATGAAAGAGGAGAGGCAGCCAGTTGAGAGAGTGAGGAAAGACAACCAGGCGCGAGAGCATATAGAGACAGGGGAGAGAGAGGAGAGACAGCCAGAGTGTCAGGGTTTCGTACCCTTCCACCTCCAGTTGGTTGCAGCATGAATTGTTTTGCAGCACTGTTGTTCTTCTTTGGCGCCCTCTTATGACCAAACACAAAAACATCATCATTCTGCAACTCCTGTAAAATTTCTGACAAATTACTGTCTCAGTGTGATGATGCAAACACCAGTGTACTATTTAAGCTTCAGCTTGTCCATTCAGCTTGTCTCTGGTTTTTTGGTCCCCTAACACCAAACAAAGAACGACAGCCAGGAGGATAAGTGAGGAGAGACAGCCAGGGGGATGAGCGAGGGGAGACACCCAGGAAAGAGAGCAAGGAGAGACGGATAGGTGAGAGAGAGGAGGCACAGCCAGGAGAGAAAGAGGAGCGACAGCCAGGAGAGAGAGGAGAGATAGCGAGCAACACGAAAGCAGAACCCCTGTGCCCTTCAAGACTTATCTGCACCCTGTTTTAGACACCTTCTTGTTCCCTGAGTTTCAGCTTCTCCCCATGTCCTCTGCCTCCTCCATGCACTCAAGTTGGAACACCAAGACCCCGTGGTTGCTCCTGTTCGTCTGACCTTCTGACATCTTATGTCTGGGTTACAGCTGGCATGAAACCCAAACACAGTTCATACAGGACTTAGAACCCAGACTGTCCACACAACTTCCTAATATTGCTACCTAAGTTAGTGCAGTAAACTATTACATACACATCTGCTTAGCCATTTAAAGGGTAGGACAATTCATTTTGGCCAAACAATAGCTTTTTTTCCTGAAAAGTAGTTAGTACTGATAACCAATTGTTGTCTCTCAACTTTGAATGGCCTCCTTGGCCAAAGTCAGATACTCTAAGTTTTTCATTGAAAAACTCTGTTAGTGTTAATCAGCTGGAGTTTTGGAGCCTTTTACTAGTTTTTGTTCATGAGTGAAAATGTCCATGCTTGGCTCTAACTCTGACCGACTGGCCTCAATATCAGACAAAGTGACTCACCAGCAACACCTCTGCTACCCTTCAGTTGCTGGCTGCTCAGATTGGCATCCTCTATAATACAATATTGGTATTCAGAAAGCTAACACAGCTCAATGTTTAGAAGAGAGGCTTACCTTCCTCTGTCTGCTTACTTATATGGAGCCACCTGAGTTTTCACTCTGAGACACTCAAAAATGGAGCAGGAGCTGCTGTCTTTATTGTTCAAAATCTAGTATGCTCTGCAAACTTAATTTCATAGAAGTATACTGAATTAAACTTTCTAGCTCTAAATTGTACCATACATACTATACAGTTAATGTGGAAAAATTATTACAAAAATTATTTATACATCTGTAAACTTTTAAAACATTAATTGGAATAAAATGAACCACATCCATTTTATTTTGCCTTTAAATGGTTAATAAATATACAATGATCGGGATGTGACAGAGTTATTGTAAAGTTACGGTGACTGTGACCGGAATAGGTGGTCATCTTACAACATGAATACAAAGTTCTAAGACAGCAGAGATAAATATTTGATGGATGAGTGTGAAGGAATAGTACCAGGCTCTCTTGGCATCAGTCCCTGAAGTGTTTGCCTGGCATCCACACATGAAATCAGCCAAACTCCACTGCTCTTCAACAATGCTGCCATTTAATGGATAGTGTGCTATAAGTACAATGTTATCGAAAACGTACTAAATGGTAACTATGCAGATATTCTAACCACCGGAGAAATGAAGCTTGTTCCTTATATTATATTTGAACATATTTAGACTGTTAAAGTTTGGTGATCCATGCCAAAGCCAAGAACTTAAATGTGGACAAATTCACTTCTCAAAAACAAGTATAATAATGAAAGCTGAGCCCCATATAAAAGACTTTAAACTTGTTTTCTAGATTTGGATAAAATGGGGAAGGACCAGAACTCCTGTTAGGTTTTTACTACTATTTGGTGCTGCACTAGGGAGATTTACCCTCACTTCCTGTTTTACCAAACAGTAAGTACAGGAGAATCTGCAACAGGGACACAGACAGAAATAAAGATCTGACGAGAGTTCAAGCTTTCCAATACTCTACTAAAGAAAAGCATTTTTAATTTTGTCTGTGTGGCTGTTGGAGAGTTTCCCTCACTTCGTTTCTAGTAAATGTGGTCAGCATGAAATGCAGCAAGGATAAATCTTTTCTAATGGAGCCCTACTTGGCAGTAGAGGCCTGACATGGGTTCTAACCCTCCCCTTCTCTATCCAAAACTAAGAAAGAGGTTTTTACTGGTCATACACATTATTCTAGTTATACAAGCATTGGCATTAGTAATTAAAGATATTTGTACATATAACTAGAAAACGTTTCTATTAACCTTTCCTGATCTTGGCACAGTAGGACTACCGGGAGGGGGTGAGCAGAACTGTGGGCCTATCAGGCTCTGCTACTCAGAGCAGGAGAGAGAGAGGAATGGCTTCATTAGTGTGCTGCTGTTTCTTCAATGTCCAATCAGTAGGCTTGAAAGGGTCAGTGACCAAGCTATGTTACTTACATGCATAGGAGAAAATAGAGGTTAACGTTCTACCTATGCTGTCTGGCAGAGGTGTCCGGATCAGGCTAAACAGAATTATAACTATTTGGGTAAGTAAGGTAGCTTACACATACTTCAAAAATGTTTGCCAGTAGGAGGTTTTTGTTTACATTTAATATGTATCAGATTATTCATATACTTTGGGGGTTATTTACTAAAGAGCTGAAGGATTTAGCCGAATGTTTGGCTATCCTTCGGCTCACCTCGACTGCAGAAACCCTTCGGTTCAGCCAAACCGAAGGGCTGCTGTACGGTCTATTAACAATAGCCCATACAGCAGCCAAAGGAAACAGCCATGCACATGCTTCAGCTCTGCAAGCCCGAACATACAGCGCGGTGGACCAAATCCCTGTAAGGTGTTAAAAAATAAATAGAATCTTAAAAAAAAACCAGTGTGGGGTCCATCTCTCCAATTCATACCAGACCCTTTAGCTCTGGTAGGAATGTTAGGGAGACTCCCGATGGGGAAACAAATGTATGGGTTTCCCCTACAAAATCATACCAGATCCCCCCAAAAAAACAAAACGTGGGGCCCCCCCTAAAATGTCAAACCAGACCCTTAATCCGAGCAGTGGCCTGGCAGCACCATACCAGGCCACATGCCCTTGACATTGGGTGCTTTTTCAGGGGGGACCGCTTATTGTTTTAATTAAATGCCCCCCAAAAATTAACAAAAACGTTTTTTTTGTTTATAATTATTTTCTTACATTTAATTTGGTGATGACACCAAAGACTGCAGCCTGAAGGTGGCATCTGCTTGCTGAAATCAGACCAATATGTTATGGATTCTCTTTGGTTGCAGTGTGCTCCTGCACTTAAAAGTTTGTAATTTTTATTAAATAAGGCTGTTAGTCATTTCATTTCTACAGCGATGCAGTGATAAGGCAAATTTCCTGCTAAATGCATTGATTTATATTTAAATTTTGAAGGTCAATGCTCAGATATTTTCAGTTATTAAATTAGTAAAGCCATAAATTAATGTAGTGTGTATTAAGAATGGCTAGATCTATTGCATATTTATAAAGAACATATAACTATTAAGCACTGTGCAGAATATTTAACTTTAAAACACCAAAAAGAATTTCAGGGTCAAGCATAAAGCTGTAAAGAATGTAAAATAAAAAATGACTATATTTTAGTCTTATGAAAGAGTATACAGAGAAAAACAAATTTGAAAAATAGTCCAACCCACTAATGGTTCTCAGATTGTCTTCTTCCTACTAAGGATAGAAAGAGAACCCTGTCTCCTACATTTCAAAGTAAACCTGTCAGAAAAAAAACACATTTATTCAATGGTAGCACCTAGGCGTAGATACCCCAAAGTCCCTATTCATAACTTTAAATGTGGTTAGGTTATCTTTGGTGCTGCCCAGGACACCCAAACCTAACAACTCTTCAATCTTGCTGTGATTCAAACCTCTAAAAAACTCTGCAGCCCAAAGGGCCAGGTAGAGAGAAAACCTGTGTTGCCATCATGCAATATGAAATGTTGGTGACTTTGTGTGCAGAACCGCAGAACCTCTGTCTCTCCCTTTAGTCCTGCCTGACATTATTAACCACTTGCCGTCCGCCCGTAGTAAAAAAACGGACGGACGACACTGCAGCATTGGCGGGTTGCCGCCATTTTTGTTCTGCTCGCGCACGCCCCCTAGCGGGTACGCACGGGCAGAGAAGACCCGACCAATACAAACACCCGTTACTGGGTGTTTCACATATAGACGATCGGCGGCTCCATAGCGGTAACAGCTTTTAAAGCGTCGCCTATGGCCAATTTTGGGTATTATCGTTTTTTGAGGTTTCGCGTGCACGCAATTTTAAGGCTTGACATGTTTGGTGTCTTTTTACCCGACGTGACCCCGTCTTTTATATTTTACCAAAAAATTGGGTATCCTTAATATAGTAAAAAATAAAAACCCCAGTGGTGAATAAATACCACCAAAAGAAAGCTCTATCTGTCCCCAAAAAAGGGTATACAATTAATTTCAGTACAGCATTGCATGACGGAATAAATGTCAAAGTACCGCAGCGCTGAATACTGAAAAATGGCCTGGATGGGAAGGGGGTTTAATACCGCGGATGTCAACTGGTTAATGAAGGGAATTGCCTAACTGTATTACCAGCTATAGCAATAGAGGGTTTATTGATGTGGTGATTTGGTGTGCTAAACTGCACAACACTAGTATGGGGCAATCTACTGCAAACAAACAACAGGAAAAAGTTCATGCCACTGCATGTAACGCTCACTCCCAAAGGAGCCACCAGAATTACCCCCGGGTACTTCTGTCCCCAAGCCAGAATGTACCACCCAAACAGGATCCACAGCACGCCAACACACCTAAGGGAGTTTTATAATAGCTTTACTAAGCAAATAGTATATATTCTGCATTGAATACAGGAAACACAATGATTGAAGGATACAACAGTCATCAATATACATTGGGTTTTCAGATACTCAGCAGCCGTGGCTATCTGTATACTGAAATATGCAGTACTGAATTATCTAATTTGCTATCATTGACTTAGAATGCCTGATGTCTCAGTCCCAATTAGTCTCCTGCTCTCTATACTACTGGCCAGTAGCAATAGTTTAGGCTAGCCATCGTTGGGGTCCATGCTGCGTTGCTGAAATGAATTGTAGAAATAACACAAATGGCCAGAAGCCTCTCACCACTTCCATAGTCAGTCTTGCAGCTGTGGTGTCCGTCAGCGAGAGACAGGCCTCCCCTTTCTCTCAAGCCGACACCCTGGTTGGTCCTGATGTCATTCTCTGTACCTTGAAGATGATTTCCAGTCACAGGAAGATGCTGAAGAATTCTCTCTGCAAACACCTCTAGGCCTCCTGTGGATTACGAGGCCAGAATTTAAAATGAAGAGTTAAATTTTGTGTACAGATTGGACACAATTAATTCCTAAATTCTTAAATGTTCCTTATATATTCAGATATGCTCCCAAATCTTAACTTTTTGAGTTCAGGTCCACTTTAGCTAGATCAACTTTAATGTAGAACTTCCAGGTTATTTAGAACCAATGATTTCAGA
The DNA here is from genome assembly GCF_000935625.1 of Nanorana parkeri. Classification (NCBI taxonomy): domain Eukaryota; kingdom Metazoa; phylum Chordata; class Amphibia; order Anura; family Dicroglossidae; genus Nanorana; species Nanorana parkeri. The sequence goes on along the minus strand of NW_017307284.1, from coordinate 417,576 downwards.
GATACAGACATGCAGCTACTTTTCTGTCCACATTCTTCTTCTATCAAAGTTTTATCAAACTCCAGGAACTTTTACATATAACTTTAAATGTTTGAAATTAGATTTGTAGATTTATTGGTGCATTATATATGATACAGATACAACTGTACATCAGTTTCATTGATAACGTTTTTAACATACAGTAGCTTTCATATGATTACCAGAAGATTTCAAATTGAAAACCGAAAATGATGTGCTATTACAGATCAACAAATAATAGATACAAACGGTATTTTATTTTTATGTTGTTGTAGTTTTAGTAAACATTTATATTTGATGTGTGATTTGTTTCTTTCAGTGAAATTATTTTTTTCTGTTCATTGCCCTTCTTACTGTATCTATATCATTGTTATCACCATAGAATGCATACAGACAGATTTGATTACAAATGCAATTAATGTCTTGGAGGAAGATCTCCCCCCTTCCCTCTCTTATTGTTCTTCAAGTATCAATTAAAACGCTGCCTCACCTTAGCCTATCTTAGCGCATAAACTTTAATGTCACTCACAGGAGTTGCCTGCAAGAGAGCTAATCAGGAATATTCAAACTATAAGACACTCTTGCCATGATAATTTATTTAGCTCGACAATGAAATTCTCATTGTCAGTGACACAAAACACTGCAGACAGTGTGCAGACATTGCATCTATTATAAGGAAGAGTCTCAATCCCTGATTTCAATACATAATGCATAATGAATTAACTAACCCAACTGTTCTCTTAAGTGGTTATTACTCTACATAAAGTTTTCATTTTATTAGCCACATATTAACTATCTGTGCTTAAGACTGCACATCAAAACTGGCATTATGATTTTTTCTAATTCCTAGGAATGTGATGAAGCTATGCGTTTCTGGGCTCCAAGGCAGCCTATAGGGTCTCCTATACAGATAGTGCTGCTTGATCCAGCTCTGAAAATAATAAAAGAAAGTTTGGAATCTCTACATGCATCCAGACATTTTATCACTCAAAACTCAAGCCACAAATGGTCACTGTAATTCTAGGGACAAGTACAATGCGACCTAATTTGAGAAATCTGGAATATGAGGTCAGAAAAAAGTTAACAAAATGGAGTATTATTTCTGTGTTTGCAGATGACACCCAGCTATGTAGTGGAATACAGTCTTTACAGGATGTCTCACACTTACAAGCAGACCTGAATGCACTGTGTGATTGGGCATCTATTTGGCAAATGAGGTTTAATGTTGATAAATGTAAAGGTATGCACTTAGGGACTATTATTATTATTATTATACAGGATTTATATAGCGCCAACAGTTTGCACAGCACTTTACAATATAAGGAAGACATTACAATCACAATATATTCAAGATAAGATGGTAAGGAGGGCACTGCCTGTGAGAGCTTACAATCTAAAAGGGAGGGAGAAGTGATATATGAGGAGGTAGCTGTGTGGGGATGAATTGTTTGAGAATGTGATAGTTCAGTGGTTAGGTTGAGGTGTGAAAGGCTTCCCTGCAACATTAGGCAGTTATGGCTGCATATGAACAAGTAATACGTCTGTTCAGATACTATGGGGGTGATTTACTAACCTAAACACACGCACGCACCAGGTGCGTGTGATTTTTACACAGCAAAGCGTATTTATCAACCAAAAAGTCTCTATAAGCATGTTTCCACTAATGCCATATATGGAAAAATCATGCACATGATGCATATATAATGCTGCTTCACAGTTTAGACAAAAATGGTTAGCTCATGCATTTACATTCCTGCATTCATCAACGCAAGCAACACAGTGTAGAGCTAATTTACACAACATAGAGCTAATTTACCCAACATCACCTTGGAATTCCTTCAGGGCTTTGCACAACACACCTGCTGGGTGTGTACACACTACAAAGGTGTTTAGATTCCACCCATAGATCATGCTGGGAGGGAACACACTACAGAAGTGTATACATGTTCGTGGTGTGTTTATAAGGTTAGTAAATCAACCCCTATGGGTCACTGGCCAGTGGTTGAACGTGGACGGCAAAGCTGCAAACACCCAAATTGTAAGGGCCAGAGTGTAACCAAATGTTTGAAGTGCAATGTTCAACTGTGCCTCAATAAGATGAAAAACTGCTTTTGAGAACTCCAAGAGTAAAAATATTTCTTCCCATGTGACTTTTTGTTGATTTTATGACATTCTATTGATTTTTGATCATTTCTGTCATTTGAATTGTTTACCGCAGGCACTGGTCAATAACTTTATTTTATTACTTAAATGCCTAATGTCGCTTATTTGCATCATACCTATATTTTTCTCCATAGTATGTGCTATATTCAATTTACAATCTCCACCTTCTTTGGTATGTGCTTGATAGCCAAAACACACATCATATATTTTTTTATATAATAGAAAATTAATTTATGCACCAAGGGGTTAAGGGTGCAATAAGATTTATATTACTTTAAATTATTTTCAATTATTCTGGACTCATTGGGGTCTATTCACAAAAGGGTGAAGAGGCTGGGGAAGGCAGGAGAAGTGAACAATCTAGTCCAAAATAGCTGATTTGGAAGAATTCTCCAATTCAGCTCACTTTCCAGTTCAGCTATGTTGTCCTAGATCAGTGGTGGCGAACCTTGGCACTCCAGCTGTTTTGGAACTACAAGTCCCATGAGGCATTGCAAGGATCTGACAGCCACAGACATAACTCCCAGAGGCAGATGCATGTCGGGATTTGTAGTTTTGGCACAGCTGGAGTGCCAAGGT
>NW_017307284.1:389906-411764 GCF_000935625.1 Nanorana parkeri | reverse complement strand
AGCTCATGCATTTACATTCCTGCATTCATCAACGCAAGCAACACAATGTAGAGCTAATTTACACAACATCACCTTGCAATTCAGGGCAGGGCTTTGCACAACACACCTGCTGGGTGTGTACACACTACAAAGGTGTTTAGATTCCACCCATAGATCATGCTGGGAGGGAACACACTACAGAAGTGTATACATGTTCGTGGTGTGTTTATAAGGTTAGTAAATCAACCCCTATGGGTCACTGGCCAGTGGTTGAACGTGGACGGCAAAGCTGCAAACACCCAAATTGTAAGGGCCAGAGTGTAACCAAATGTTTGAAGTGCAATGTTCAACTGTGCCTCAATAAGATGAAAAACTGCTTTTGAGAACTCCAAGAGTAAAAATATTTCTTCCCATGTGACTTTTTGTTGATTTTATGACATTCTATTGATTTTTGATCATTTCTGTCATTTGAATTGTTTACCGCAGGCACTGGTCAATAACTTTATTTTATTACTTAAATGCCTAATGTCGCTTATTTGCATCATACCTATATTTTTCTCCATAGTATGTGCTATATTCAATTTACAATCTCCACCTTCTTTGGTATGTGCTTGATAGCCAAAACACACATCATATATTTTTTTATATAATAGAAAATTAATTTATGCACCAAGGGGTTAAGGGTGCAATAAGATTTATATTACTTTAAATTATTTTCAATTATTCTGGACTCATTGGGGTCTATTCACAAAAGGGTGAAGAGGCTGGGGAAGGCAGGAGAAGTGAACAATCTAGTCCAAAATAGCTGATTTGGAAGAATTCTCCAATTCAGCTCACTTTCCAGTTCAGCTATGTTGTCCTAGATCAGTGGTGGCGAACCTTGGCACTCCAGCTGTTTTGGAACTACAAGTCCCATGAGGCATTGCAAGGATCTGACAGCCACAGACATAACTCCCAGAGGCAGATGCATGTCGGGATTTGTAGTTTTGGCACAGCTGGAGTGCCAAGGTTCGCCACCACTGTCCTAGATTGTTCCCTTCTCCTGCCTTCTCCAAACTCTTCACCCTTTTGTGAATAGACCCCATTATGTTTAATTTTTTCACAGTCAAAAAAAAAAAACAGACGGTGAAAAAAGTACAATAACAATGTTAAATGATAGTACACAAATAATTATCAGATACACACAAAATAATCCCACAAATGCAAAGTAGACCCTTACAGTACTGCACTGCAACATAATCTCTGTATAAAATACTGGTTTTCAAATATACCTGACTTCACTGGTCCATGTAAACAACGTACCCAGTCCTTCACTGAGACAAGAGGTGATTTGTCAAAAAATCTATGCTCTGGTTTGAGAGGGACATGATCACAACAAACTCCTTTCTGTCTTTTATTCTATGTTTTCATATAACATTTGTGAAATAACAACACTTCAATATGTAGAATCAGCCATCTGACATCACCTAAGAGGGGTTAAAACAAAATGATTATACATTCAAGAATATTGAAAGAGGAAAAGTGTCCAAAGAGAGGATTGCCAGTAAGGGAAAGAGCCAAAATGTGGATGAGTACTGTAGGAAAATTATAATTGCTATCTATCTAAGTCCATTGAATTTTATGTTTATGTTTATTTAAGTTACCCAGAAAATGGAAAGTATTCCAAAGTAGATTAGTTTATATAAAAAGGCTATGTGTGTGAGTGTGTTTTTTTATGAAGAGCAAGATAGGAAACATAAAATATAAGCCTAAAATAACGAAATGTTGGAAACTAAATTACTAATCTTTAAAAAGGACGAAAGTCTGATGTCTTCTACCAGCGGAGAGACACTTAAAAAGATCTTGAGTCCTTAAAAACAGCAGATAAAAGTAATCTTAAAAGTGAATGAAATGCCTCTTAAAATGGTCTTTTAGATGTAGAATATTTAATTCTCTGATAAAAGGGACCTTATTTCCTCAGCAAGAACTATACAAATAAAAATGCACATCTTTAAAGGAAAAGCAATGAAGAAAATTGACCTTTCTGGGAGCAGGTAGACGAGAAGAAGTATTTTGCTAATCCTTGCTGTTGGTGATTGGCTAGAGAGGAGCATGTTAAAAATATTTCCATCTGGGCTAATCTGCTCCCAGTTGAATGAACTGAGCCCTTTAGAGTTAACCTGACATTTAGCAATAATTACCCTCTGCTTTGACCTTGACCCAATCTTCTGCTCTTGTAGAAATATCTTATTTTTTGTGCCCAAAGCTTCCCCCTCTTGACTTGTATGTTAGTGATAGAAAAAAGATATAACACGGACATAACATGAAACTATTCCAGCTCAACATAAAAATGTAGAAAAAAAAAGCATCATTCATTTGCAATGGCATGTTTAACCTGTTCCGGTCACATACAGAGACCAGAGATCACAGTAGGTAACTGGTTTATTACTCCAAGTGCTGGATGGACCTAAGCAATCAAAGGCAGTGAATATTATTAGATGCTACTAGGAAAATAATCTTTACACCTGTGAACTCTGGGAAGGCACCCATGGCTTTACACATGTCTAAGATCTAAAAGAGGAGCTGTTTTACCTGCCATAGTATTTAGATTGCTATCCATCCAGTTATAAATCTGCACAGCTATGTCACACAGCACAGCCAGGCAGATTACACTACTTTCTCAGTTGCGGTTATAGACTGTAAAGACACAGTTGTATCCTTTCTCCAACCCTCAGCCTTCTGACTGGACAGCAAAAGTTCAGCTACAGACTGAGGAGGTCATCTCTCAGTTCACTCCCCCTATTTACATGAATTTGTTAGCAAAGTTGCATACACCAGACTTTATTGGCTCCCAGTCCCCGCCCCCTCTCCAAACTTACTGCAACTGTATAATGCACATACTTTATGCCAAGTCAATTTCAAGTGCTTGCACTAGTTTAATAAAGTAGGTTTTGACCACCTTGGGTCCACAGAGGTTTCCTGCAAGTCACTATGATTTTCTACTTGCACATAATTATCTACAGATTAGTATTGGTAATTCTTAGTCAAAAAGCAGCTTGTACACAATAAACACTAAAAATGTTCTTCTAATATCTTTAATTAGTGCAAAGCCACCATGATAGACTTGAGGAGTCCCTTGAACCTGAGACACACACATTTGTATTTTCTTGGCGGTTCTTTGGCTTTTAGTTGTGGCACACCGTTTTAAACATGTGTCTCCACATTGGCCATAACATTTTTCTTACTGTTTTGGGTGCCGTTAGCTGAAAAATAATTATCTTGAATACATAGTGGAATAAATTCTGTGGGTGTTATAGGATTATGTATAGTTTGGAAGCTACCATGTCATATTAGGCTGCATTGCATTTTACTTTTTCATCTGGAAACCAGGTCTCTGTAATAACTTTCTCTTTACACTTCAGGTGAGACACCTGGTGGGCATATAGCAAGTTGTACAGAACAAGAGACTTCCAAGAGTTTTCAGAATCATTGGCGCAAGACTTTTGCATTAGTTTGTTTGTACTGAGTACTTTCAACTATCAACAGTTTCAAATAGTGATCTTCCAGATGAGATGGCAAAAATAAAGGCAATAATATATCTATATATATATAGATATAGATATATTATTATTATACAGGATTTATATAGCACCAACAGTTTGCGCAGCGCTACTACAGTTGTTTAAATTCTTTTTTTTTTCATTAATTTACACTCAGTACCTCATAATCACAAACTGAAAACAGAATTTTAGAAACGTCTTTGAATTTATTTATTTTTTAAAACTGAAATATTACATGTACTTAAGTATTCAGACCCTTTACTCAGTACTTTGTTGAAGCACCTTTGGCAGCAATTACAGCCTCGAGTATTTTTGGGTATGACGCCACAAGCTTTGCACACCTGGATTGGGGGACTTTCTCCTTTGCAATTCCTCTCAAGCTCAGTCAGGTTAGATGGGGCCCGTCGGTGAACAGCCATTTTCAGGTCTCTCCAGAGATGTTCAATAGGGTTCAAGTCAGGGCTGTGGCTGGGCAACTCTAGGAAATTCGCAGAGTTGTCCCTAAGCCACTCCTGAGTTGTATTGGCTGTGTGCTTAGGATCATTGTCATGTTGGAAGGTGAACCTTCGGCCCAGTCTGAGTGCAGTGGAACAGGTTTTAATTGAGGATATCTCTGTACTTTCCTCCATTCAGCTTTTACTCAACCCTGACCAGTCTCACAGTCTCCCAGTCACTGCTGCTGAAAAACATCCCCACAACATGATGCTGTCACCACCTTGCTTTTACTGTTGGGATGGTATTGGGCAGGTGATGAGCGGTAACTGGTTTCCTCCAGACATAATGTTTAGATTTGAGGCCAAACAGTTCTATTTTAGTTTCATCAGACCAGAGAATCTTGTTCCTCACAGTCTGATAGTCCTTTAGGTGCTTTTTGGCAAACTCCAAGGGGGCTTTCATGTGTTTTGCACTGAGGAGAGTCTTCCGTCTACCAACTCTGCCATAAAGGCTAGATTGGTGGAGTGTTGCAGTGATGGTTGTCCTTCTGGAACTTTGTCCCATCTCCACACAGGATTTCTGGAGCTCTCTTACTAAGGCCCTTCTCCCCCCATTGCTCAGTTTGGCTGGTCGACCAGCTCTTGGAAGACTCCCGGTTGTGGAAAACATCTTCCATTTGAGAATTATGGAGGCCACTGTGCTCTTGGGAACCTTCAGTGCAGCAGACATTTTTTGTAGCCTTCCCCAGATCTGTGCCTTGCAATAATCCTGTATCTGAGCTCTGAAGGCAATTCCTTTGACTTCATGGCTTTTGCTCTGATACAGTATGCATTGTCATCTATGAGGCCTTCTATAGAGAGGTGTGTGCCTTTCCAAATTATGTCCAATTATATTAATTTACCAAAGGTGGACTCTAGGGATTTTCAGATACCAAGTACTGTCGTACTTGGTACAAGTATATGCACAGATACTTTTCCAGCTCCAGGAGTAGACTAGAGAAAAATTTCAAAAGTAAGTAGGCAGCTGTCATTTCCTGTACAAAGAACATTTTCTAGTTTTACTGATCCTAACCTGGCACATAATATTGTGACAGAGTAGACATAAAACTATGTGAGAATAATAGTTCATTAAAAATTTGTGGCCAATAACCTGCCTCAACTGAAGCTTAATGCACTGACATACCTCCAGTTTTGGATCTGTTGGGCCAGTAAAGCCACTTGCTAATTCAGCTTCTTCCGAAGACAGCTTAAAGGCTGTGACACACTGCACGTGAAGCAGCGCGGAGTGGTGGCGCGCTGCCTTTGCGAGCAGTGTGTCATGTCATTTTCCCCTGGGCACCTCTGGCTGGCGAGAGTTCGCGGAGCTGAGCGTGCCGAGATGAACAATTTCAACTTCAGCCAATCGGCTCGCGCGTATAAACCGTGACGGGATGTGACGTCTGGCCGGTTGTTAAGCACGAGCCGATTGGTTGAAGGTGCAGTCAATCATCTGACTGAACTCAGCTCACACACTGCATGCAAAGCTCCGTGCCGGATAGCTTTGCTTCGCTCTGCACGGCTTCGCGTGCAGTGTGTCACAGCCTTTAGTCTCCAATAAGACCAGTTGAATCAATTGCGGTTTTACTTCACAAAGTACATTCCAGTCTCTTGAAGTGTAAGAAGGCAACAACGTTTTAAGTCTTGCATTTGTGAAGAAGCTAAAACTATAAAAGGTGCAGCGAGGATATAACTAGGACTATGCTAACTAGGACAAACAAGAGGGGAAGCAACAAATATACCAAATGCACACAATAACAAGCTGTAGTGGCATGGCTTCACCACTAGATTTCAGTATAAACTACAAAAATGAATAATGCAATGAAGATCAGCGGAAATAGCATAAACACATGATAGGTAGGACACAATGATCCATGTTAGTGTTACCCTAATTCTGCATATGTGAAGAAACAGATTTATTTTATTATCAGGTCACAAACATTCACAAAATACCAAGTACAACACCTCAACCATAAAAAGATAATCCAAAAATATTGAATAGCTAGTACCCTTGGCAAAACTCTCTTTTCCCAGCAATATTTAAATTGAGAAGATTTTCTAGATGTGTTTAAGGTAAAGCCAATTTGGTGGTAACCTATTACAGAGCATTTTTCTCTGCTTTTTTTTGCTAAAGAGTGGAATATTTGAAGTAGTTTGCTCATCTCTATTTGTCATCATCTGTGTAAGGGTGAATAAAGAGCAAGGCTGGTCCAAATTGCAAATTGCAGTGGGGATATCAAACTGTCAAGCAATAAATACCAATAATAATAAATAATACACAAAAAAGGGCTAAATGAAAGGTGGTGTTCAATGAACTTAACACACTGGCCCTCTAACCTTTCAGTTAACAAGGTAATCTGATTGGTATTGATTTTTTCCCCCCAACCTATTACTAACAAGGTGATAGAATGATGTCCAGGCAGATGCATGGAATCAAATATTAAACAAAAGCACAACATAAAATACAATTATGGGTGCCCTTTCTTACAGCCTGCAGATTATGACATTACTGAATATGCAGTGTCCAGAGGAGTTACAAATAGTTCTGCCTCTATTTGAAATCACTTTATAAATAATTTAACAATAACTGCATTCCTGCTTGACTTTAAAGGAGCAGTTTGCTGATATGCATTCATGGGTTCACTAATTAACTACTTTATTCTGCTATACAGCAGAGCTAAAAGAGAGGATGGCACAGACTCTGGAGATAAAAGAGCTGTTAGGAAGAGGGAGGAAGCAGCCGAGGTGAGACTAAGGCCACTTCACATGTGATTTATCCCAGGAGGTTAGGGGATAACCATGCAGAGGCTCAGCCTTCAACCAGTTTTAGAAATTTACAGGTCACCATGGCATCTAATTTGTGGAAAACTTCTAGGGGGAGAAAAAAAATATGTTCTTTTTCTGTAGCTCTATAATAATCTCTTCCACTCGTTCTCCCTTTCACTTCTTTTTCCTAAAAACCCACTGATATTTTGTTTGAAAAAAAAAGACAAAAAGAAGGATTAAGGGCAAAGTGAAGATAAAAAAATGGAGGATGAAAAAAATGCTATCAGAACACAATGAGGGTAAAGAACAAAAAGTAGAATCACTATAGAGAAGTCGGTTAATAATTGTATCACAGCACAAATGAAATTCAGTTAAAGCTTTACTAAGGGTATGGAAGAGAAAAGGTGACTACATTAAAATTGTGTCATAGATGCACAATGTGTCTAAATGTGTTTGCTAAATATTTGCAATGAACCCCATTACCCTTGTTCAACAAAATCACCAAATAATTGTGCTCATGCTTTCTGTAGTTTGTCCAAGCATTTGTAGCCTGAGCAAATAAATACACGCTGTGTATGTGAAATTCCAGAGCAAGAGTAATCCACATTGCCAGAATTTTAACAAACATTTCAATGCTACTCCGGTTCTTAAAGCTTAAAGGAGAACTATGAGGTGAGTGAAAATCACTCATCCTCATAGTTCGAGCCAAAGTGTGACAATGAAACTGTCACACGACGGCTCAATAGATCGGGAAGTGAGCGAACACATACCGTCGCTCGCTCACTTCTCGATCCTCTCCCTGCAGAAAGCAGTGACTGTCACTCTAGATAGGCAGAGCCTGCTGTCACTCACACAACTGGGTGGATCCAGACAGTATTGTGGGGATCCGTCCCAGCTGCAGCAGTCTCAGTATACCGTGAGCTGTAGCCTGCGATATACTGAGCTTTGGGCCATGAGAGGATGCTACCGTGTTTCCCCGAAAATAAGACACTGTCTTATATTTTTTTTACCCCAAAAAACCACACAAGGTCTTATTTTCAGGGATGTCTAATTTTTTTATTTTTTGGTATGGTAAGAATGAGAATAAAACTGTTGCTCTTTCTTTCTTTTCCTACTGGTCAGTATCGGTAAAGCTGATCCCTTACTTTCGGGGTAGGTCTTATTTTTGGGGGAACAGGGTAGTATAGGTCCTCCTATGACCCTTAAGAGAACTATGGGGAAAAACACTTACTCCATAGTTCTCTTTTAAGTTGACACTAAACTCAGGAGTTAAATGTTAAAAATGCATGCAAGCACCTTAACCATTAACAAAAATGTATCTTGTTTGTGTATCACTCAGTTCTAAATCCTCAAATCATCTCATTGGTGCTGACATCTCTGGCATCATTGGTGCTGACACTGTCCTTTCTTCTTGAGGGTGGCTACTTTTATTCCCCATGGTCCCTGCGTGTTTTGTAAGCTCGCTCTCGTGATAGACTACAATTTCACATTTTGTTTACTAATTTGTACTAAAGTTATAGTCAATCATGGGAGTGAGCTTGGTGCTGGCACTCTCCTTCGGAAGGAAGGAGAGTGTCGGCACCAAATCAGAGATGATGTTGAGTGATACACAAATAAGATACATTTTTGTTAAAAGGTAGTTGAATGCAATAATAAGTATTAACTCTTGAGTTTAGTGTCACTTTGCGCTTAACCTGCCTTTCCCTGGTCCCTGGTTCCTCATCCCCTCTCCCTCCCCGCCCTCCCATCAACATGCTAAAGGCTTTTTATAATAAAACCTTTCTGTACCTTTCCATTACATTAGTCTCTGGGTCTCTGTCTTTCTATGTTCAATGCAGCCAGATTGTGGCTGTTGGGAGATGCCAGCAGGATGCTGCACATAGCTTATTGAAAGCATCCCAGCACTCTCTCTCAAGAGCCATCAGCCCTAATGCAAGCAGAAGCGAGGTGCACAAGTATCAAATGTCTATATGGGTGGGTTTCAGTCTGGAGGGCATTCCTAGGAAACCTGCATTTGCATGCAGACATGTGATGCCAACTGAACCTCCAATAGATGAAAGAGATGGGCCTTAGACAGTAAGGCTGTCCCTACTGTCATGATGCCCGATATCCTCCAGCCAGGATTTGAGCTGGGCTCTATTTGACTTGCTGCGGCTTCTAATTCACACTGTAAGAAGCTCATAGGTGCAAATTTACTCAAACTGGAGCAGATAGAACCTGGCACAGCTTAGTATAGTAACCAATCAGCTTTTATCTTCAGCTGGTTCAATTATTGTGATAATAAAGGCAAAAGGTTTTAAGCTATTTTAAAGTCTGATTAAATCACTTACAATGGATGCTGCTCCTTGATGTTTAAAAGTTTAATTTTCTTCAGCATACACTGGTCCCCTGAGCACTAGCCATGACATCCTTTCTCTTGCAGAGTTCTATGGAGCCACCCTTGTGTGTGCTAGTAACCTGTGTGTGTCTACACAAACATACAGACACAGCAAGGCAAGCCTCTCTCTTTCTTCCTTCTCCTTGGACACCCTTCCTCTCCCCTCCTTCCTTCTCCAAGCTAGTAGACCCCTACCTCACTCCTCCTTCCTTCTCCTTTCTTCTACAAGCTAGTGGACTGCTGTTGGAGGCTGCTTTGTCCCTTGTGATCTTGTACTGGGCAGGAAGTTTAGAGAAGAGGAACTAAGAGAGTTGGAACCAGCTGTTTGGAAAAATGATGACTGTAAGTGTTTGGATAATATTGTAAAGAGATAGTTTGCTGGCTGATGTTTATTTTTTTAATCTGGATTAATTATTGAGAAATAGTATGTGCATTTGTTACTACTTTAAGCTTTAAAATGAAATCTACAAGATGATTGCTGAGAAAATGCCCAAAAGCACAGCTGCTTCAGATTTTGTCTGCTCCAGTCTTAAAACAATTCCCTTTACAGTGTAAACACTTTCAGTACAGGAGAGGGGTCTGTGCAACTGTGCAAGATTGAAGGTAAGGATAGATTTAAAATTTAAGAAATGTATGTTATGCTTATGCCCTTTCTCAAACTGACAGCTTAGTGGGCAGGCTGGCCTTTATAATCACCACCTGAGCATTTAAAGTGTTGTAAAAATAAGGAAACAGTCCCAGTACTTATAAAATGTCTAATCAAAAATGAAACTGTGCTTTGTGCCTATAACGTGACTTCAACCTCTGTGCAATCTTTAAAGAAAAGCAGTGAGCCGTATCACACGTTTCATGTTACATTGTGAATATGGGTGTAAGATGAAACATGGTCAGAAACTTAGCCTTTAAAGCGTATGTTTGGTCAAAAATAAAAAAAAACATAAAATGCTGCGAGTGCAGAAAATTACCTGCTTAACGTGCCAGAAATCCAGTGCGCTTCTAGCTTCTAAACAAAAACGGCAACCACAAATCAATGTATAACCAGCCTTAAAAGCAAGGTGCACATGGAAGGGCTTATTTATATACATTACAAAACACAGACATTTCCCAGCATACTTACCAGCCAGCCTGCAACAAAACAAATAACTGGACATTCAGTTTCGGATGAACCAGCAAAACAACGAAATTCAGTTGATTCGGCGATTCATCCGAATCCGAAAAAACAAATTTTTTATATGCCTGAATATACTAAAACGGTATTCGGGCATATAAAAATTTGTTATCAGAACGCGCAACGGCCATATTGGCCATCGGAGCATTCTGCGCAAGCCCGTCGCCATCTTGTAGGCAAGGTGCATAACATCACATGACGCTACGTCATGAGTGACATTATTCACAGAACGAGCGGCGGCTAAATAGGCCGCCAGCGCGTTCTGCATATGCCTGCCGCCATTTTTGAGTATATCTTAGTATACACCAAGATGGCGGCACCCACATATTTGGGTGCCGCCATCTTGGTGTATACCAAGATATACTCAAAAATGGTGGCACGCATGCCCACAAATTGCTGGCGGCCGGTACGGGCGCCTCTCGTTTTGCAGTTTTTTTGTGCAGTTTCGGATACAGAGGCTCCTTGCCTCCGAATCCAAAACAGCATTAAAATTAGTTTCCATTGACAAAATTAATGAAAATGATTTTCATTTTCACTTGTTTCGTCAGAACATTTTTTTTTTCCCCTGCACATGTCTACAAATTACACTGCCTAACAGTATGAGTGAAAAACAGGTTTTAGTTGCACCTCTTTTGTAAAATATTTGGAAGCCACACTGCCTCATCAAGGCCCCTCTGTGTAGTGTGGTCCTAACACTAATCTTTGAGATCCTCCATATTGGATCATATTTTGCAGCATATAAACTGAATGCAGGTATGCCTGGAGGTAGCCCACTCCTTCTTAATGGCAAAGGGATGCATCAGGGGCTGAAGCCTCCAGAGCATCCCCACACCAAATGCAGACAAGCTAAACACAATCAGCAACCACAAATTACTATCTTGCTTTGCATGTAATGAGTCTCTCTCATATATTAGTTTCACCTTTTAAGTTGCATTAGTGAAATAAATGAACTTTTGCACGATATTCTAATTATTCGAGTTTCACCTGTATAACCAGCCTTAAAACCTCCCAGCTTGCTTTAGTGAGCTGACAGTGCCTCTGCTGTGTTCAAATTCCAACAGGGTTGTCATCTCTGCACAATTCTTCTTACAGAACACCTCCCCCTAATGTTTTCGAGATGAAGGTAAAGCGGTGTTCTTTGGCTCATATGGGTGGAATCCAGTGTCTCAGTACGTGCAATACAGCTATTCAGAAACCTAGGCTTTACCCTGAGGCAAAGTCACTGTTGCTACTGTTGAACATGTGAAACCTAACTCTAGTCTTGCCACACTTTCTCATTCTTGGAGCACCCTCCCCCACTATTTTTATTTTACAAAACGAAAAATAACATTAAAAAACAAAAATACATTTTTCTAGGTATTTTCAGTCCTTTCATAAGTCCCCTTCCTCCTTGTCTGGCGGTCATACAACCCATAAGTATGAGAACTTTGGAGTGATGGAAAGGAATTGCTGTGAGGGACAGCTTTAGATTTTTTTATTCTAAAGCACAACAAATTAGAAAGAAAAGTTTACACTGAAGTTCAGCTTTAAGTCTCAATGAAAAAAAAATCCTGTTAACTTTTAATTCAGCCGATGTCATGCAAGTTTATGTATTTTTTTTTTTGTTTCTCTTTGGTGTACGTTTTAAGACTCTCCAATTAAAAAGTGTACCATAAAAATATTCTAAAGCCATCTACCAAAATGAGAAAGCTAGGCTGTAATCCACATACCGCATATAGCTTCATAAGCTATTTCTTAGTCCTTTCTTTACATAGTGTATACAGTATATTTAATATATGTTACATTGATCTAGTCACATTACTTAATCTAATGACATAATACAACGTATTGTCAGGAGGAGGAAGCTATTTTGAAAAGGGTCAAATAAATCCCTCTTGAAGTTGTAGAATACTTTCAATCAATAATTTCTGAAAACACAAAGCTTTTGGGCAATTTCTCAGTAAAGAAGGCAATGCGATGGAGCGGAACATTGGTATCAAATGGTAGCAATAAATCAATCTCTAAATATTCTACTTAATATTTATACAATCTACTTGTGTGACTTTGATGAATTAAAGTGTTCATATCTGTGTTTTCATTCAAAACCCTGTAGGCTTTTCAGGTTCCATCTCTCTTATTGTTTTATTAGTAAACATGGCTTCCATTCTGCGCTGCAATCCATTTTTGGTCAATTTCTCTCAGAATAACCATGGCTTAGTACCCAAGTTTAAAGGCCATCTCCAAACAATTTTGTTTAGTTTTGGATCCAGTAGGGAAGAGTTTAAAATGCTGTCTATTTCTCAGCTGAGATTTTACACTTAAGTCTTAGCCATTGTTTCAAAATTAGTTGTTGAGATAGCAGCTATTCATTCCGTTTTAAAATGGCAGCCAATCTCAGTGACTCCTGTGGGTCCCTGCTGGCACTAGCACTGAAATTGTTGGCTATCAGAGACAGCCAGGGTCCAGTGCTAAGCTCATGAACTGAAATAATCAGCTCCAGGGCTTCCAATGCTTCTACTGCTCGCACTATAGGAGCGAATGTAAACACTATGCTTCTGTATGGTGTTTACATTGGTAATGTAATGACATCACTGGTGACCTCACAGCACTTCCTATGAGTATGGAGGCCGGGAGATGTTATGTGTAGAAAGAGGAACTTACTGGTTGTTTAGCCAGAGGCAGAGAATAGGTACCTCTGGCTGCACACAGATACTATCTCTCACTATAACATGGTTCCAGAAAAAGAAGTAAGAACACTGGACATGCTAAAATGTAAGTATTCCATCAGTCTTTCTATTAGGTTACGGTATTTTTTAAGGAAACTGTATTTTTGCTTAAAAAAAATAATAAGATACATAATTCATATGCAAATCATTTTTTTTTCAATGAGCTACTACTTCTTCACTATCCATTCACAGTCATTGACTAAGCTGTATTGATTTGACTGTAATGAAGAAAAGTGAATTCAGAACCTGACTATGTTATATGGCTGGGGTATCTGCATTAGAGCAGCGGCTGCATAGATTTGCATATACTTTGGTAGGTAAGACCATTCACACATATGTTAATTTAGATGCTTGCCAATACGTTTACAATTTACCAACAGCCGCTGAAAAAATAAAGATCAATGCTCGCCATTCTAAATTGAATGTCATCTTCGATCAAAAATTTGTCATGATTACATGTTAATAGAACATGGAAAGTTTGTTCTGTGGCAATACGACCATATCATAACACAGAAAATACATGTATAATAAGCTTGTGCAGTGCTGTTTATTACACACACACACACACATATTTATAGGTATATATAAATACACTGTATGTATATATATATATATCTATAGATATATATATCTATAGATATCTATAGATATATATCTATATATCTTTAGATATATAGATATATATCTATAGATATCTATAGATATATATATCTATAGATATATATATATATACATACAGTGTATGTATACAGGATGAATACTACAAGGATCTAAGTCTTAAATATTTCTTCTTTTTTGTCCCAATGCCTCTTTGTGCAAAAGTATTTTACTTGCCTCATGAAAAATCATATAACTTTGTGATTTTTCTGAAACAAGCAATAGGAATGCAGGGAGGGTTGTGATTAATTCAGCAGGATCTTCATTTTTCATCCACTGAAGATGTTGCAGAAGTACCTTTTACCTCTAACTCAATTTTGGTTCAAATTTCATGTAACTGTATGAGTCCTCTCAACCACAGAATCCCAGAGCTGCAGTTCTGTCAATTAATTAAGTGTTGCAGAGGTTAGTAACGATTTTTTGGCTTTCCAATGAAATCATGTTATAAAGTGGCAAATTTTCTTGTGTATTTTCTTGTTTATGTGGATTATGGCTGGGAAAAGAGATTTTTTTTAGCAGATTAGAAGGACATGCTCCCTTTGTTGTCTTCAAACCAAAGTGGATTGGGTTTCCACAAAGAAAGTAAAATAGCTGTTTTGTCGTGAGATTCCAGGGCTTTATAATGGAATGGGCAGTTTAACCCTTTTTTGTCACAAAATGTTTTATGGCTGATTCTTCCGTATGTTAGTAGTTGAAGAAGAGTGTGATTTATCAGTAAGTAGAGCAATCTGCTGAAGCATAGTCATACCATGCCCTTTTATAATATTGGTCTATGTATGATGGAGGAGGTTGGGGGCTGTGTAAAATAAGGATAACGGTTATTGTTATCCTTTAGCGCTGCAAGTTAGTTTTTCGGGCAGAGGATCCTCATGTAGGAGAGGTTAGCATGCAAACAATAGGTTACCTTTACTTATAGATGGATTCGTTCTAGTGATACAAGGAACGTACAAAGAGCAGTGAGAAGGTTACATGGGTTAGGGTGAAGGGAGCTCTAAGGTTAGACATCACTCTCTGCACTGGGAGCCAAGTAACAAAATCTAATTGTTACCATCCCTCAGCACTAAAAGCTCACATACTAACAAAAAACAATGTAAACTGATATGATCTCTATCACAAGGCTTCAATCTCTCCCTCTCTACTGACATCTTCACCACCACTCTAAAACACTGGTCACCTCCAGAAACTGTCCTCCTAAACTTAGACCTTTCTGTTGCTTTTTATACAGTTGATCACCCACTCCTCCTCAAAAAACACCACTCACTTTACCTCAGAGTCTCTGCTCTTCTCAGATTCTTAGACCTTTCTGTTGCTTTTTATACAGTTGATCACCCACTCCTCCTCAAAAAACACCACTCACTTTACCTCAGTCTCTGCTCTTCTCAGATTCTCCTCCAACCTATCTCAGCACACCTTCAGTGTCACCTGCAACTAGGGATGAGCTCCTCTGAACAAGAAAGGAAGCGCCTTTTGCTGCCACCCAATCAGCTATGGCCAGGGAATTCCCTGCCCGCAGTTGCATGTAAGCAAAGGGACATGATGCTATGATACATAGGGGTTGATTTACTAACCTTATAAACATGCCACGAACAAGTATACACCTCTGTAGTGTGTTCCCTCCCAGCATGATCTATTGGTGGAATCTAGACACCTTTGTAGAGTGTACACACCCAGCAGGTGTGTTGTGCATAAATTGCAAGGTGATGTTGTGTAAATTAGCTCTATGTTGTGTTGCTTGCGTTGATGATTGCAGGAATGTAAATGCATGAGCTAACCATTTTTGTCTAAACTGTGAAGCAGCATTATATATGCATCCTGTGCATGATTTTTCCATATACAGATGCTCCTCGCATAACGACTTACCTGTTTTGCGACCACTCGCACTTACGACCGTCCTCCGAGCGACCTCCGACCTCGCCGGGGGGAAGTGACGTCCTCCGATCTTCACTGCGGGTCCTGGTGAGTATTTTCAGTGCCCGATGTACAGTACACTGTTCGGTACTGTACATCGGCAACGCTATACAGTACTGTACTAATGCAGTACAGTACTGTATAGCGTTCCTCACTTAACGACCAATCCGTTTAACGACCTGGTCGTAGGAACGGAACTCGGTCGTTAAGTGAGGAATACCTGTATGGCATTAGTGGAAATATGCTTTTAGAGACTTTTTGGTTGATAAATACGTTTTGCTGTGTGAGAATCACACGCACCTGGTGCGTGCGTATGTTTAGGTTAGTAAATCACCCCCATAGCCTTACATAGCCACATAGCTATATTTGGTCAATGACATTGGCCTAATGTGGCCATCTGACCATGTAAGGTCAGTGATGTCAACACAAACATCCCGCTGCTTTGTTTATGTGCAGCTGGGGATGGGTAACACCCTGACCCGCAGCTAATTGAGTGGGTGGCCCCATTTTCTTTTGGGTTCAGAGGAGCTCAGAGTCACTTTCTTCAGGGAAGACTCTTCTGCCTCGACTCAAAACTGTACTTTTACATTCTTCATCAACTCATTAATCAAAGTTATTACCCTTTGTATCACTTTCCTCTTCCTTTTAGATTGTAAGCTCTCAAAAACAGGACCCTGCTAATCCTCTTTTATCAAATTGTGTTTTAACTGTACTGTCTCCTTTTATTTTGTAAAGTGATGCGCAAACTGTTTTCACTATATAACTCCTGTATGATAATAAGAATAAGAATAAGAATAATACCCTTGTGTAACAAGCTATTAGCTTATTCCTACTGCTTTTCACTGCTGAGCTATCACGTGATCCACAATTCAACAGGCAGGACTCAATAAAACAGAACTGACACTTAAGGTTATTGGGAGGTCAGTTTTTTCAGAGAGTCTGTCTAGAGAAAGCAAGTCTATATATAATAGTGGATGCTTTGGAAGTGCTAAAAGTTACTAGTATCACCCTACATGGTTTTATGTGTAGGTAAATAATGGCAAAAAAAAGCTAATCAATGGGTCCTCTTATTTCCATGACATATTTATACACAAAGCCTTACATCACAAATGACTGTATGTTCTGAATGATTACATGTTTGTTCTTTTCTGGTCAGTGGCAAACGCTAGTGAATTTTAAATAAGTGATATGCTGGAAAAAGTTATGGGAATGTTAAATGAGCTGTCATTAAAATAGAACAAACACAACCACTAAAATTAATAAATATAAATAAAAATAAATATAATTATATATAAAAATCAACTATAAATATAAATTAATTGACTAAAATAAAAATCACTAAAATGTTATTCGCAGGCTAATAATCTTGTTATTTTCAGGCTATTTTAATACGTATGTTTTATTAAGAAGATCTGTCCATCCTGACATGAGTGTCCTTGTTCAGGCACTTCCTATTATCGGGTGATAACTGTCATGGCAGCACACATAGCAAATTGTCAGCGCTATATAAATACCAGTGATAAATAACTTGTACTCCTGTATCATTAGGAAATTAAAAATGCCAAAACTGCGTACCCTATAGTTCCAGTTTTGTGGTCAGATTTGAGAATCCCCACTATACGTGTTTTATGTGTTCACATTCACACAGCATACCTAAAGAAAACATTTTTTTGTTCCAAAATTGCTTTATCCTTTTTATCTTTCTTTAGAGTAGGTTTATACATAGGGCTCTATAGGCAGCTTCTAGTGTTTAGAATAGTTGACAATGTGAAGATAAGGGACAGACTGGAGACTGGAGATGAGACATTGCATTGGAATACAATCCACCACGCAAGCCTTGAGATCTTTATTCCATTGTTATAACTGTCAGTCCTGCACATCTAGTTAACTAATAATGAAATCTGCCAGCACAGTACAGACAAGGTTTGTGGCAAACGCAACTTCCCAGCCCTCTAATAAACATTACATAGAAAGTAGAATTTTTGAGTCACTAAGTTTTCAGAAAAGAGGTAAGCAGCACATTTATTTTTTGATATTCTATTTTGATTTATTCTATTATAAAATAGGTGTTATCCCAATTTGGTTGCAAACGTGGAAACACACTTTAAGACATTCATACATAAATTAAATAATATATTAACTACGTGTTGATTTAATAAAACACTCCTCAGTTGTTACATTTACATTTTAGAATTTATTTGGTCACTTACGTATATTTTTCTTTAGTAGACGTTATCACCCATACATTATAATGTAATGCATCTATTAACCTTGTACATTTGACTATTATTTGAGCAGCCCCATGAACATATGTGAAAATGTAATGTAAAGTTATTCTAATTATTTTCTGCAGCAACATGCAGTATTGCTCCCATGATCTTTGCCTGGAAAGTAAACATCACGTTATGAGATTATTCAATGTGAATAACACATTGAGATCAGTAAGCTGATGCCACATAACATTGACTGTGTATTTTGCAAATGTACACAGGAGGAATTAAGTTGGACTAGAAGGGCTTTGAATGTTATCTTTGCAGGTCTGACCAAGCATATTAATAAGATACATCTATCTGATCAGGGATATAGCAAGGTCTGGAACTGGGTAGTTAGGAAAGACAAAAAGTCAATATTGTAACAATGCAGGAAATATCTTTGGGAAGATGGAAATTAGCATGCAGACTGATTATAATGGAGGTCTGGATCATTTAACCACTTGCCTTCTGTTCATGACACCCAGGAGAGCTGTTCCTGAGCCTTACACAGCGACAACAGAGGCACCTTTTTACTGGTTCCTAATCCCTATTGATCCTGCAGAATGTAAAGAAATAACAATAGCTTTGCATATGTAACTACAAGACATGCAAGTACAAAGTATATAGCATGATGTACATCTCACTCAAAGGCTGAAAGAACACACAACATGAACTGACTGGAGAAATTATTATAACCAGGATAAAAGCTGGGCTTCCAGGATAGTAAAGCATGGTGTCATGGATTGCAGTGGATCCTCTGCATCACTGCAAACATGGGTTCTTTCTTTCTAAAGAATGCCAGTAGTCACCTGTTGCCACCACAAGAGCATTAGGACTTAACCACATGACATACTGACATCACAGGCCGCAGGTTCGCCCTACTGATGAAACCTGAGACAGACAATCTTAACAAAGTAAAAAATATGCGGTTAAAGGGCAATCCTTAGACAAGCAGGAAGGAATGGGCTGAGACTATGCAAGAACCTACCACAGTCAGAAACTCAAGAAAGGTGACAGACAGATAAATACAGGAAACAAATATTGAGTTGAGAGATGAGAACAAGGGTAGCAGGTGCAATGTCTCAGAAGTGGCTACAAAGGAAATTCTGGATACCAAGGTATGGCTTAGTAGATTACAATACAAAGACCCATTTCTACAGATAGGGATATGCAGATCAGTGACAAGAGCCATCATAAAGCTTTGTTCAGACAGTGAAACAGTGCCCTAAGCATTCTTTGAATTCCTATGCAGTAGCCTTAAATGGGCCAGTATATGCTGTAGGTTCTGTGTAGTAACATTGTGCCTGGAGAGAGAGAAACCATTTCAGTGTGAGATTCCAGGCAAGTTAAGCAGCAGCCTGCAGTTATTGACACATGGGCCCAGTGGAGGTTGCTGCCTATGTTACCCCTATTGCTTCTCTACTGACTGTAGCTGTTTTATGAGGCGATATAATCTTATCTGGTACATTTCTTTCAAAATAAAAGCCTGTGCTTGTTACGACAACTGTATACCAGTTACTGTATCATGCCAATCTCTGTATTACTTAGCAAACTGTGACAGGGAGCAGTTAGGTGAATTAGTGGCCCTCAAGGGCCTATTTCAGCAGGCGAGCTCTTCAAAAAGGGGATCCTATGAACTTTCCCATTATCCTTCATTGAAGGGGTTAATGGGGTTTGTGACTCTATTAGCAGCTCAAGTGAGACAAGAAGCACCATCAGATAGAAGAGAAGGGAGAAAAAATATAGGAAATTCAGTTTTAGTGGGGGATGACGGCCTTACCTTTCTGCGCTTAATTGGCCGTATTGTCTCCAAAAGTTAATTGGTTACTTAGTCCAGGTAGTTAGTAAAATGTTTAGCTGCGTCAAAAAGCTCAGGCTCCCACTCTTAATGGGGCGTGAAATGGAATGTTTGATGCTGCAAATAAAATCACTGATATTCAAGGATGTTATGGTAGGTAATGCGTTGAAACTGCCATTTAATGGGTCCTGGAAGATTAGGGTAGTGTCAGCTGGAACCGCCCGGTCTTTTTTCTGACATTGTTAGTTGCTTCTTCATTTACTTAACGGCTGTCTGCACTGATTACATAGGCATAAAACTCCGTGCAAAAAAACAACAGAGACATGCTCTATTAGCGGTCCAATTAGAACTATTTGCATATTACACTTCATATCTGCTTAAGCAAACCCTAATACAGCAAAGGAATAGGAATCCAAGGTATCACTGAGGGAAAAAGCGAAAGGAATAATTGTAAATTAGATCATGCACGTTAAATAGATAACTATGAAAACTGCAGATTCCATTCTATCTATCTATCTATCTATCTATCTATTTATAATATTAATATTTTGAAACAAGAAACACTACACCCTATATAGAAAATAATTCACACACACATGTTTCACCCTCAAACACTAAGGGGGTTATTCCCGTAGGAGCCGAAGGATCCAGCCGTAGCTTCGGCTCTCTACAGCTGCCGGAGCCCTACAGCAGCTCAGCCGAGCCGAAGGCATATGCGAATGAGCTGCCAGAGCTTTGGCTCAGCCAATCCAGATGTTGGATCGGCTGAGTCTAAGTCTTTCTGCACTTCGGCTCAGTGTACGGCTTGTTACAGCCAAAGTACGGTTGATTTCAGCCGATGTTGAAGGGGCCAGAGCACCTCCAGGTGGCACTGCGGCACTGGAACCAGATCCTGCAGTTTCAGTGCTCTCCTGCAGGTGTCTCCAGGCAGCCAATAGCTGTCAGGTACCAGACCACCTCTGGGTGGCACTGTAATGCTGACACCTGCAGTTTCGGTGCTCACCTGTGTGTGTCTTCCAGCAATCAGCAATTAGTCACCACCTGGTGCTGGTCTGGGAAGGTATTTAGCCCCTCCTCACAGTGAGGCCTGTGCCTCAGTATTGTTTCCATATCCCTACCTGTATCCTGGTAACTGTTCCTACTAGGGATGTCCAGATACCAGTGCCAATACTTGGCATTTTCACCACTACCAGGGTCACAGCGGTTGCAATTGGGACCTGGCTCTGGTGCTCCCCCACTGTCCTAAGATCATTAGTCTTTATTGTTTTATAAAAACTGTCACATGACAATAAACAAAAATGTATCAGTACTTGTATCTGAAAGTATTTGGACAAGTATCAGTACTTGTACTTGGAAAAATGGTATCGGTGCATCACTTTTAAATATTTATTTAAAAAAAGCATGCATTAAAATGGGGATGTACAAATCCCAGGAGCTCCGTGTGCTCCTTAAAAATGACAGCTGCCTCCTAAATTTTGAATTTGTATCTAGTCTAGTACTGGAGTTGGAAAAGTATCTGTACATGTACTTGTACTTGTACCGAGTACGGTACTTGGTATCTGAACATCCCTAGTTCCTACCTCTAGTCCTGCCTTGGACCCTGACTCTGACCTGACTCTTACACCTGAGGTCTCCTGATCTGTGGCTCCCGGCTCTCCTTTTGTTGCCTGGCTCCCCAGGTTATACCCCACCCTGTCATTTCCGGTGTGTAATTTGTTATTTGTATATAGTTAGGCTCTTATATGATACTTCCGGTTGTAGGTGGGGTTGCTTGTGGTTGTGTTGTTTTTGGTGTATCTAATAAACTATATTTGTAAAAAATAAGTCAAGGCAACTGGGCTTGCTGTATTTTTCTTGAAGACGTTTCACTGGGCATCCGACTAGCTTTCTCAATTCTGAATTCTGAATTGAGAAAGCTGGTCGGATGGCCAGTGAAACGCCTTCAAGAAAAATATAGCAAGTCCAGTTGCCTTGACTTATTTTTTACAGATATACCATGACCTGGATGGATGAGAGCATTCACAGACTAAAAAACTATAGTTCATAGGAATTGTTTTGGTATCTGCAGTGTGGTCACATATTTGGTTCACCTGTATAGATATCTGCACGCGGTGTTGGGACACCCGTGCATGGTATCGTGACAGATGTACGACTGAAATCAGCCGTACTGAGCTGTAGTGAATAGCCGAATGTTGTTTGGCTGACTTCACTTTGGCTGGGTTATTCACTAGGCTGCCTC
>NW_017307284.1:368821-389892 GCF_000935625.1 Nanorana parkeri | reverse complement strand
GCACGCCTTGTTTGCCTCGCGGCAGATACGCCCCTGCCTCCGGCAGCTTTGTGAATAACACCCTAAACTTTACCCCATGGCATACTACTTTTGATTGCTAGATCTTATATTGTCCAAAGAGGCTCTAGTATTTAAGACCCCATTCACACTTGTGATTAGGGATTATAAGCAAATTTGGTGGCAAGAATCTGCAGATTCCTGTGGCCAGAATGACAGGTGTGTTACGAATGTGTTGCGAATAGCTGTGGCTGCCCAGTCTACACAAACCAGGGCTGATTATGGCTGCAGCTGTTCGCATCTGTTCAGATGCAATTGGACATCCACTTATTACCTATAGTTAGGGGCAGATGCAGTTAGGGACTGTCTGTCTGCATCCAGGGAAAATCATCTGTCCCTAACTGCAGATAATTGTTGGATGTCCAATTATGTCTGAACAGATGCAGCTATTTGTACACACTTATCATTCTGGCCTAAGGAATTCACAGATTATTGATGCAACAATTGGCATATATGCCCTAATCGCAAGTGTCAGTATGGGAAGGGGGGCTGTAATGTGAAGGGAGACTGAAATGTGAACAGGAGAATATAATCTGAAGGAGGGACTGTGATGTGAAGGGGAGAATAAAAGTGAAGGGGGATCAGTGGCGTCACAAGGGGGTGTGGGGGGTGTGCGGCCCGCACACGAGTGACACCATTGCAGGGGTGACACCAAAATGACTGATCATGGACCGAGAGCCCAACAGGGTGACACCCGGCCTCGGGACGCCCCTGGGGGGGATTCTGATGTAAAGACCTACGAATGACAATTCTGTTTGCCACAAGAGATGATGGACTAGATGTGGACCTCAGTTTTCTAAATCACTATCAAATAGTTTTATAAACATTCTCACCTCTGTGACTCTGCCTCCTCCTTCTCATTCCACTCTTTATCTGATCAACTTTTTTACTTTTACTACCCTGAGCCTGCTCATGTCTTTTTTGTGGTCTAGCAATTATTTTCTTAATATTTTGCTAAACCTTTGCATATCAGTTATGCTAGTTACATCTCACTATATCAGTTCTTGCAGTAGGGTGTAAGTTAAGGTCTTGGCTGCCTTGTCTGGCTGTTGGTTTTATAAAGGATTGACTGTGTCACAAACATGATAAGGCCTGAAGTGATGAGGGAGGCCTCCCCTTGCAGCTCTCGCCTGAGCACCTTTGGAGGTGGAACAGATGATGCATGGACTGTGAGAGGCATGAGTACCCGTAGCTGGCGCAGGACCGCAGGTGCAGGAGTGGAGACTCAGGTAGCTGGAAGTGGAGTAACAGCAGAACCAGACCATTAGTAGCAGACTGCAGGGCCGGCGTCAGGGAGGTACGGCCTGATACGCAAGTAAGGGGCCCGGCGCCGCCTGAGGGGCCCGGCCGGGTACCTTACATGAGTATCGGCCGACGGCCGTACAGGTGACTGGCAGGAGGTAGAGGCGGCCGGGCCTATGTATAATAATAAGTGTGACTGGCCCAGCGTGGCGGGGGGAGATGAGGTGGTTGTTGCGACCGGGCGTTGCGGGGGGGGAGGCCCGGTCTAAAGCCGTGTAAGGGGCCCCGACATTTCTGAAGGCTGCCCTTGCAGACTGGGTGGTATCTGCGCAAGAGACTGACGCAAAGTCAGATGAGCTGGGTTGGCAACAGGCGGTTAGTGCAGAAACAGGAAGCAGAAACAGAGTCACAGCAAAACCGAGTCAGAACCTTGAGGGCAAGTGGTACCAAATCATTATGCAGAATACTCATCAGAGGCAAGAAGGGGTCAGAAGGCAGGCAGCAGATAGGGTCGTGTATCAAGCTGGGTCAAATTCAGAGTAACAGGAACAAAAGAGCGCAGCATACAGCTGAAAATCTTCCAGCAGCATCAGCATGCAGCTGCAGTAATCCTCCTTAAATAGGCTGCCTGGCGCCACTGCCCGCAACAGGCTTGCACATGTTTGTGCATGCATGCCATGCCCGGTGCACAAGAATGCACTCCCGACCATGTGCATGTGCGCAATCTTGGCACCAAAGCGCTTCCTATGCACGTATTTTTGCATAGTGGCATGTGCAGCGGTCCCAGAAGCAGCTGTACAAGAGACACCAGCAGGACTTCCTTAACATTCTGCCACAGAACTTCTACTTATTCTCCTTTGCCAATGAAACAATTATTGCAAAACCTATTTTTTTTACTGGGGGCTTCAAAAATATAATTTGGAGATTAAAAAAAACAAACAAAAAACATACTGTTATAAGACTGATGGGAACAGATGCTCAGGGTTACGGGATACAGTTCATTCCTGCTAGATCCTATTTACTGCCAATGCAGCTCTACCTAAAGGTGGATCACCGCATCTGTTAATGTTTGTTACTCTGTGACACTTTGTGAAGATACCCCTTTCCATCCTGTGGATTACAAATATTGTTGTACAAAAGGTAGAGTACTCAACCACATAATTTAAAGGGCCCCGATACTAGCAGACTCTGTGTATGTGTAGCATTCCCACTGGCCAGTGGTTAGCTAGGACCCACATGAGCTGGATAGTTTTTTTTTTATAGTCAGTCATATGTCCTTTGGTACATGTTGAACAGTATTTCTGTATTGTGCAATTGACCACCACTCGTCCAGTGCATTTCAGGCAAGGCCTCTTACTGGCGGTTAAAGTGAACGAACAGCAATCCTGTTTACTTTGCTGAGCGGTTGTATTGTATCATTGCTTTTAAAATTGTCGATCCTGTTAACCAGTTCATCTCTTTCCAGGGCTTATTGCTAGTTTTTTTAAAGCCCATTTAAACGTTTTAAACAATGTGTTGGTGTCACTTGTATCTGGTTGAGGGTGAGCCATCACTGGTGCGGGACAGAAGACCCGTATATTACAGCGGCCCTTGCGGGGTAGCGCTATATATATATCCCGACCGCACCCAAACTTCAGAGAGAGGGCCCGGCACCCCTCCCCCCGGGGCACAGAATACTGCGTGTATAGTGTATATATAGTGTGTGTATATGTATATATATATATATATAAAAGTTTGGATGTTATGTAGTTCAGAGTAGGACAACCCTTTAACGTTTTTAGTGTAGGCATATGCAGCGACCCTGCCAAAGTTTGAGTGCCATCACTAATTAAGTAAACAAGCCCACAGCCAGGATTGTTTTTGTTTTGTGGATCCATTGGGTTTCCCACAAATTCAGAGCATTGTTTGCTTCTTACAGTAGGTAGAGGAAAAAGAGACAATGTTATAGTCAAGTATATTTCTTTCACCCAGGCAATCACTAGAAGGTTTAAGCCAGTGATATAAGTTGGAAAGGAGATATATATTTAGTGAGCCCTTCCGAAAGGGTCTGTGCCTTGCTTTTAGACCTCAGGCATCTACCTGGGGAGGCCTCATCAGATCCAAAAGTGGCTAGAAAAGGGTAGCACCTTCATAAAGCTTGTTCAGTCAATCGCTGGTTTTTATCTTAACTGTACTTTACCCTTATCTTAAAAATGACAACACATGCACCTTTAGAAATGTTTAGCAATGGCAATCTACAAACACATACTTCTAGATAATTGCCGGCTTTGTATTCTTTGCATACCATATTTATTTTTTCTCCCCATCCTTCTCACAGCGACAATTTTCACTGTGGGCAGATTAATATATATTTCCCTCTACTTCCTGGCACGTGTGATGGGGACATGTGATAGGAACAGTGGAACATTTAACAGTGCACATCATATCGGGTGAAATATTGCCTTTGACTGAGATCTCACAAGATTTTGCAGTTTACAGAGGAAATTTCCCAGCAATGCTCTGTGATATAACCTTTCCAGGATGCATCTGTTAGGTAAGGGCTACATTACTAATGCCTCGGAGGACCAGGAAGTAGAAAAACAATAATTGTAAGTAAAAGCAAAAAAAAATCTTGTTTAACTAATGAATGTAAGATGGCCTCATATCAGCATTAGAAGCTGCACGCTAAAGTGATTTTTAGTAAAAGGAGGTAAAGGTCTGCTTTAAAGGTACATGGTAAAAAAGGCACACCCCTGGCCCGTGAGAGAGGTTGAAGCTATTTATTAATTGGAGAGGAGGGATTTTGTCATTGTTTGGACATCCTATAAATTCGATACCTCTCTCCCTTGGACTTTGAGCCAATACAACCTGCATGTAAAGATTGACAAAATGGATGTGACTAATTGGTGATTAGGGACAATACGAGTAGTAAACTGATGCACCAGAAGAAAGACTAGGGCCCGTTAAACTCAATGACTTCTTAGGGGGTCATCACTACACATATATTTTCAAATGTATGCAAAAAAAGCTTTTTGACTTTACAGATCAGGTATGGGGACAATGGCAAAACACTGAAGCATAGGATAAGATGTAGCAAACTTGCCTCCAAACTGCTTGCATCTAGTGGTTATTAACTGCTAGACTCTTCTAGCTGCTAGAACTACCTTCTGGATGACACTGAGATAGACACATTCACATCCAGGATCCTCAGTGGAATATAGTAAACCTGCAGGTTCCTGACTACCTGTGTCCGCATTTGGGAGATTTCTACTCATTACCCAACTTTTTCACAGTTGTAAAGCAGAACAGGAAGTAAAGAGTGTCAAACAGAAGAGGAAGTGAGAGGAAATTTCTCCATCAGAACACAGGCAGCAATAAAAACACGTTTTCTAGTAGACAGAGGAAGGGTTAGAACCTCTGTCAGGCCTCCTATGATGCAATATTAATTGGTCAGTTGACCTTGATTATGGGCCCAGGGAGGGGATTATGGGATCAGTAGGACCAAAATGTTTTTGGGAGTTTGTGTTTATTATTCATAGATTACTTTCACCTTTAACTCAAGATGTGTTCTCTTTTTCCCTTTCTATCTTCTTTTATTTTCTGTGTCGCCTCCCCCCCCCCCCCCCTTTTTTCCCTTCCCTTTTCTTTATCTCCCTTTTTGTTTTCTTTTCTAGTTATAAAGGTATTATACCTTTCTTTACAACAAAAAAGGGACACTCGATGCAAGATTTAAAGGACACTTTTAATCGTTGCTTTGCTGAGTATGTATCATACATTCTTTCCAAAGTGGATTTGTTAGATTTTGTCTTATGTTAACCCGACCTTTTTGCATTCTGACTGTACATTTCCAATGTCCTGGATGGTCACATGTTGAGCTGCATTATAAATAAAGTATGTTTTAAAAAAAGAACCTCTGTCAGGATTTTATTGCTTTCAGTGTCCAATGAAGATAATTTCCCCTCACTTCCTGTCCTACTGATGGGAGTCAGACAGAAATGAGGAGAAGAGAAATCTTTAAGAACACAGACAGCATTCAAAACCTGGATGAAAGTTCTCAACGGTGACATGAGCAGTATTTAAACCCTAGCAGACGTTTTAAACTTTCTGTATTATGACAAAACTAATAAAAAAGGTTTTGGCTGGATCCAAGCTTTCAGACCAAAGTATGTTCCTGCTGGACCTTATTTATCAAAGTCTCTGACAATCAGTGTTAGACCATATCAACCTGTCAGATATAAACCTTCATTAGTAAAACCAACATTTTGATACCTAAGGTTCAGTGTTGCTTTGTGTTGAAAACACTACATTTGAAAGATAAATTGATATAGGAAATATTTTCAGATGACAGTCACAGTTAGAGCTCTATCTCTACTGCTGGATACTCACAGGATTAACACTGATCCAACATGAGTTGCTTGCATTATGAAGACACAGAGGAAATATAGTAACTTGCGCTTGAGAGATTCAATTTCACAGCAGAGAAACACGTGCACTTGTCCTGGTCACAGCACAGCTTCTGCCCAGCCTTAGAAACAGTTATCTCCCCTCATGCTGTTTGATAGTAAAATGCATTCAGTCAGTAAGCAGTGATTAAGATTAGTAAAGGATACCGCTGCTATTTATCTGCTACAGACATGCACTCCAGGCTAGGTTTTAGGCACCTCAAAAATTATACACTGCAGCGTAAAATCAATATCACTTATCATCCCGGCAAACCTTGCTAACTATTTCGCAGCTAAAACTTTACAGGGACTTATATGGAAATGCTTCTATAATACGCATTAAGTAGTTTCTTTTTTCTTGGCAAAGTAAATTAAATATATTCATCTACAAATGTCATAGGACTATCTCTATACATCACCTGACCCTCATCCCTATCCAAAAAATAAATCTCAGGCTAATCAACACAGTGTTTCAGATATAAGTGGACAAGCTGAGCTGAATTACCTACTAAATATTCATACCGTGCTTTCTGTTCTACCAGTGTACCTACTGCACAAGCCGAAATGCCAAAACATATATGCATAGAGAATTAGACCCAGCAGTTGTTATAACAATTCCCCTATTTTAGAAATAACCTGCAATATACTCTGAATTTAAATCCTTTGCTGGATGAAGGACTTTGGGCATTTTTAAGTTCAATATTTTTTATTAAACACAATTTTGCAGTAATACAACCGAATCTCTGTGGAGATCTAACATTCACAAGTCATACATTGAGTAGAATAGAGACATGTTTTGAACACTTGTGGTCACAGGTTAATCAAACAACTTCAAAGCCATCTCCACGCTCTATATTTTGAGGTAGAGTGGTAACAAGGGAAGGTACATACAAAAAGGGAAGACAAGGGAGAAGAAGGAAAGAAAAGGTAAAGAAGGCCAAGTAATCAAGACATGCAGCGCTCTTCACGAGCGATTCGAGAATGGAGATAATGTTCAGCCTTGCCAGGACGACCAGGCAGTGTAAAACCTATTTGTGGAGCCATCTTGAAATGACATAACCCTCTCGTGCTGGTAATGTAGATTCACTATAGCTACCGTTTCGGATATATTTGGTGCAACTAAGCTTTTCCAATGGCGCACTATGGTCAACCTTGCGGCTAACAATATGTGGGACACCAGGATCCTTTATTGAGGTGGGATAGTTTCAATACCCAATGATAGGATCGCCAGTGCGGGTGATGGCGGTACAATATATCCCGTGGTTCATGAGATCTTTTGAAAAACCTGGCACCAAAAACTCCTCAGACATCTGCAATCCCACAGGATGTGGTGTAAGCTCCCTATGCGCCCACATTGTCTCCAACAGTCCGCCGTGGTTGACGGATACATTTTGCTCAGCTTAAGCGGTGTAAAGTACCACTGCAGGGCAATTTTGTGCCCCAGGGTCCAGAGGTCCGCGCATTTAGTGGCCTTATGAGTGTATGCGAAAGCTGCAGTTCACTGTTGGGGTGAAAAAGAGATCTGAAGGTCCCTTTCCCACTGTCGAATCGGACTCGATTTAGTGAACTCTAGTTTATTATTTATAGCGCCATAGAACAGTGATATCCCTTTAGTTTGTAGTGGAGTGGAAAAGTAGAATTTTCCGGCTGAGCTAGGGATTTTACACTCTCTCAGGGAGATAGTTCGAAAAAAGTGAGCTAATTGATGGTATAGAAGCAAATCCCCTGCCGGAATACCAAATTCTTCGCTTAACGCAGAGAAGGGCTTTAAGTGTTCCCCATCAAACAGGTCTCGAACAAGCGTCAGGCCCCGTTCTATCCATCTGGACAGATTACTAAAGGGGAGAAGTATATGTAGCACCCCAAGGGGTACATCCAGAGACGTTCGGGGTTCCACTATCGTGGTTTCACACGTTAATTGTTGTCATGCCACTAGGGAAGCTCGAGTCATAGGTGAGAGGGTGTTTACTATCTCCTTGGGTAATGCATGAGCAATCAGGTATATATGGGGGTTGCATTTCGTAATGAATGATGCCTCCACCTCGCACCACAGTTTGTGTTGGGCTGGCTGTAGCCAGGCTTGCAGTGCGTCGAGGAGGGCTACGAAATAGTAATCCCTTAAGTCTGGGACCCCCAAGCCTCCCACTTTCTTGTGTTTGATAAGTATGTAGTGAGCGCACCAAGGTCTTTTGCCCTGCCATATAAAGCTGCGCATCAGCGTGTGGAGGGTTTTAAAGAAACGGGCTGGTAGGGGTACCGGCAAAGTGCAGAAAAGATACAATATTTGGGGTAGTGCCATCATTTTGAAGATTGCCAGGCTGGCTGACCATGACAGGATGTGTCTCTGGTAGCTCTGGAGTTGTGACCGTAACCTGGACACCAGAGGCGAATAGTTGGCTTCAAAGACCTGAGATATCTTAGCCGTTAGAGCAGTACCTAAATATGAAATCACCGCAGTGCACCATTGGAAAGGGTAGCAAAACTGTAGCAGGTTTTTGGTCCGAGGGGTGACTCCCAGGTCCAGGATTTGAGACTTGGAAGCGTATACCTTATAATAAGACACTTCACTAAAGGTCTGGAGGACTGATGAGACCGAAGCCAGGGAGGACACAGGATTCGTGAGTAGGAGGAGCACATCATCCGCAAAAAGATTGATAGTGTGAGTGTTTTTCCCAAATTTGA
Organism: Nanorana parkeri; assembly: GCF_000935625.1. Classification (NCBI taxonomy): domain Eukaryota; kingdom Metazoa; phylum Chordata; class Amphibia; order Anura; family Dicroglossidae; genus Nanorana; species Nanorana parkeri. The sequence continues at coordinate 381,490 of NW_017307284.1, read as the reverse complement.
ACCCTGTTATGAAAGGATGGGATCGTATAGTTTCGGCCAAGGGTTCTATGGCCAGGTCAAATATTAGAGGGGATAAGGGGCATCCCTGTCTAGTTCCATTGGTTATAGCAAAGTGTGCGGAAAATGCCTCCGCGGTTAAGACGCTGGCCGAGGGATTGGAGTATAAGGCTAGGATGGCTGACTGTATCCACTCACTGAATCCAAATTTGTGTAGTACCTGCCTCAGGTACCCCCAGTGTACCCGGTCAAATGCCTTTTCGGCATCTAGCGCTAAAAGGAGATGTTTATCTGCACATTTGTACTTAATGGATATTTGGTCACGTCTGACAATTACTACTTGTGCTCAAAAATGTTACAGATTGGACCCCCAACACAAAAAGACAAAATGTCAACCAGGTTAACGTGTTCAAATATCACCACATGTCCAATCTATTAACTCCATGGACAAATACTGCAAGCAGCTGCTAGGAATTCTTCAATAGGCCCAAGCAACATAGGTGTTCCTGGTTCCAGCCAAGCACTCCCCAGTGCCCAATGTTGACAATGTGCATTCATTAATACTTTCCTTACACCAGAATCTGCATCTCGCCTAGTCAAAAGGTGGCCAGATTTTTATCCTACGTGAGTAGAAATATGTTGCCAAACCAGAAAAGGTTTGTTAGCTTGGCAGCGAAGACAAATATTCAAGCCATACAGGCTACTATACAGGTCATTATAACATGTCTGTCACTCACTATTGAAAAGGTTCTAATTACTTATTGATTGGCAGCAGAAATTCTATTATTTCCATACAATGAACTTGATTTGTTGAAGAAAAAAAATCTACTCCAAGTCATCAAACACACTGTAAAGATAGCATTTACCACAGATACTTACCTGCCTCTCCTTCCACCTTGCTGCATGCCAGAGGGTCTGCTTGAGTTATGGGAAAAATCAGTGAGTCAATCACAGGAACAAGGAATAAGAATTCTGGAAAATCCCAATTACAGACTGAATATCGTCAACATGGTTGCAAGGGATTTTTGGAAATTTTAGAAAATCATGTCTGACAGCAGATTGAATAGGAAAGTTAATTTATAAACAATTGAAATTACAAAGTACTTTACAGTATTTCTAACCTATCAGCAGCTTTGAGAGACAAATGACGGCTATAAGTGGAAAACGTTTTGCTAAAAATAATAAGCAGGGAAAGATTTGTCTATGTTTTTGCATCACCAAATCAGCTGTAATTTTAACTTCTAAAGCTGGCCATGTACTACAGTACACAATCTGATCATACAATTTTTGCGAATTACAGCACACTAATGTTCTTGGGATTATTTTATCAAATAAACCTTTATTTTTTTTTTTAAATGTTTAGTTGTTCAATTGTTAATAGTTTTTACTTTTTCTGTCTGTTAAGGCAAAACACATTTTTCCGAAAACAATAGTGTTCATCCAAGCAGCCATATAATTATATAACTGATTGATATCTACATTTCACATTTTATCGCTCCTGCCTAGAATACCATGTGAGAAGCTAATAAATGTTTCTGAAATTATTAAAATAATGTACATAGCTATGAAAGATAATATATTGCTGGTATTAAAATCAATTGTTATTTACATATTTCAGTTTCTCCAGCTTTATTTGCATACAAAATTTCATTGATTAAAATTTTCTAAACTTTACAATAAAAAGAAATAAAGGGTAATGACTTCATTAAAACACTTGTCTTTTGAAGGCTGGTATTTTCTTGATGTCATAGGTATGCAAATACTTCCCTAATTCCTTTTAATTCAAACAGCTGCATGGCATAATTTATTTCAAATAATTCAGCCAACATTTGCAAGAAATAAAATATCAGCATATTGTTCTTTGTTTCTCCTGTTTTGATTACAGGATGAAATCATTATCTGTAAAAGTTGCCATAATGTATACCAGTATTGTACAGTTAGCAATATAAAGAGCTGCTACAAAAATAATATTTGCTGTTATTAATATTATTGTTATTATTATTATTACTACTATTATTATTATTATTATTATTATTTCATCAGCATTTAAAGTAGTACTAATATTTGTTTTTTATTACTATTATTTTGTTTACATGTACTTTCATTGCTCTTAGTCTAAAGACAAGTAATTCAAGTATAATACACTATAACTACAAAGTGATATCATTTTAGGTGCTAACTTATAGACTAATAATTGAATACTTGCCCATCATGTTTATGAAACACACTAGCTTTCTTTGTCAGACAAGATACAAAGAAACTTAAAATACCTTTTCAACCCTATTACTTTAACTGCAAACTTTCTGCTTTCTTTCTTTAATGAACAAAAAAACTGCACAAGACTCTGCAGGTATGAAATTAATGATTAAAAGATAAAAAGGGCATCAGAAGGCTGGATTTTTTTCATGTGATAATATTCACTGGCTGGTAATTTTTACATTTTCATGCAAAATATGTTTCAATTTTTTATCAACAAACATACCATTTCAAATCATGAAATGCCTTGCTTCTCAGCCTCAAGTCATTGTTCTGCCTTTTCATCCTATACAATAAAATCAGGGATAGATAAAGTAAAGCAACAATGAATAAGTGACATTGATAAACTGTCTACATTTCTCATGTCACATTTGACATTGTGGAGGTGGAGCATTATTGAGAGTGTTATTTGGATCTAGTAGTTGGGAATATATCTCTATATATATCTCTTATATTATATATGTAATGTTGCCAACTGGTCTTGTGACAGAGAATTCCTGAAAACAGTATTTACTCTAGTTCACAGTCACAAAAGCTCTAGCTGCAAAATAGGATGACCCCATTTTTTAGGCAGCCAATAATATTCATGTTTATTTCTCTTTATTAAACTTGAGGCAGATGCCCACCTACCACTGGTGCAGTCAATGCGTCTGCACCAGGATCTGAGGCTGGGGGGGGGGAGGGTCCCACTGAGATCCATTTCTGGGGTCCCAGGCCCCACATTGGAGTTTGGCATGCCACTTTACAATTTTAAATTGATTTAGCTGTTGTAAGGTCCCACACTTGCTGGGAACCTCATGGCACCCTTCTGGGGAACCACAATGGAGCCTGTCTATAGCGCCGGCCCGCTCATCACATGGCTCATCCACCAGCCTTCACATCTTACAGTGCTTTCACTGCCCGCACATCTGCCCCTGCTGCCCTGGGGAGACCCTGCAATCTGCCCCTGCTGTCCTGGTGCATCCCTGCACTTTTATCCCTGCTACCCTGGTGAGACCCTGCACATCTGTCCCTGGTAAGACCCTCCGCATCTGCCCCTGCTGCCCTCATGAGACCTTCCGCATTAGCCCCTTCTGCCCTGGTGATACCCTCTGCATCTGTCCCAGCTGCTCTGTGAGACCCTGAGCATCTGCCTCAGCTGTACTGGTGAGACCCTGCTTATCTGCCCCTTCTGCCCTGGTGAGGCCCTGCACATCTGCCCCTTCTAACCTGGTGTGACCCTCTGCATCTGTCCCAGCTGCCCTGTGAGACCTAGAGCATCTGCTTCAGGTGCCTTGGTGAGACTCTGCTCATCTGCCCCTTCTACACTGGTGAGGCCCTGCACATCTGCCCCTGCTGTACTCGTGAGATGCTGCACATTTGCCTAGCTGAGACCCCATGAGAAGAAATCTTGTACCAGGGCCCTATGCTTCTTACATCTGTCGCTGACTTGAGGTAAAGGTTTCTTCATCTTTTTTAAATGAGATGGAACAACAAACTGCACAGTACTTGTTCCAGACCACCAATCACAGTCCTTGATTCAGAGGCACTTACAATATAAAACCCCCACCACTATTGAGTGTGAATCATGCTCACACTCAAAGGTTAATTTAGACAAAAGCTAATGAACTGGCTGCCATATGTCTGGACTGTTTGAGAAAACTGTAGCACAAGAAAACATTTGGAGAACACACAGACTTTTACAAATACTGTCCCCTGGTGTGAACTTGACTCTTAATCTGGGAAATGTAAAGCCTCATTATTAAAGTGGATGTAAACCCTAACTGAATGACATTTACAGGGTTATTCACAAAAGGGTGGAGAGTTTGGGGAAGGCAGGAGAAGTGAACAATCTAGGAGAATATAACTGAATTGGAAAGTCAGCTATTTTGGCCTAGATTGTTCACTTCTCCTGCCTTCTCCAAACTCTTCACCCTTTTGTGGATAAACCTGTTAGCTTGCGTAAGAAACAATTGCCATTTTTTTAATATAAAATACTTGTCACCTTTTTCTTCTTTATTTGCTGCTTCTTAGTGCTGCTGATCTCTTGTAACCCTTGTGTCCCTGACGGTTCTCATTCATCCAGGTCATGGTATACATGTAAAAATTTAATCAAAGTAACTGGACTTGCTGTATTTTTCTTAAACATGGTTCTCTTGTCATCCGACTATCTTTCTTAGATAATGTTTGTACAAGTAATTGTGAATTGAGAAAGCAAGTTGGATGACCAACAAGTCAATTATCTTCACAATAAATACAGCAAGTCTAGTTGCTTTATTTATTAATTTATTTATTTATTTATTTTTACAGATATCTTGTAACCCTTTGCAGGTTTCCTGATGTCTACAATAGTGAACCATACCTGTGGCCACATTTCATCTTTTCCCCATTAGAGGCCAATATGAGGGGGTGACAATGCAGGAGCACAAATGGGAGGCAGGGGCAGTATGTCATCATGCAGATGTGCAAGTGGGAGCAGTATGGATGCCCCAGGTGGGAAAGTCAGGGATAGAAGAGAGTAGGTTCAGAGCAAAGGGATGGTGAAAGAGCATGGACATATTACCACCAAGGAACCAGTGGAAGGCGTAATAAAAAGATGCAGTTGTTTTAAAAGAATAAGTGGAGTTTTAAAGATAGCACTATAATAGTGGTTAAAACCATGTAGTTAGATGTGGGGGGACAACCGAGGATCCAAGCTAGTGACATCATATTGATAGCGTGTATAGTCAGGTAAGGTGAAGTAGCATTGGAGCATACTGTAGTGAATATTAAGGTGCAGGTATAGCACCTTAATATTGTCTAAGAATTTGTGGGTATAGTCATGAGGGTATGCAAAACCTTCTAAGAGAGCATTTGTATACACGTCTGATGATACTCTTAAGGTACTTGCCGGGGGAACCAAACATAGGATCCCAAAAAACATTGTGAAGCACTTTGTTTGATTTTCAGTAGCAAAGGAATGTGTCCCAGATACTGAATTTGTTTTCGTTAGTGATCTACTCATTTCTACAGTAACAGCTATGCATTAGATAGAAGGAGGCACCATAGAAAGGACAACAGAAACTGATGTGTCTGAGAATGTTTCATAAACAATTAAAACACATTGGATTTACACCATCAGGGTACCCTTAAGATAACTAAGCTATAATCATTGTATTCAATTGCAGAGAGTGACCTCTACTGCTCCTTCCACATCACAGTTCCACTGCTTGGGTTTGTTGCAGGTGCTGGCCAGAGAGCTGTTCTGTGTAGATATGCTCCACACCAAAAGCAATCCAAAGAAACAGCCACACACTGCCACTCTTCACCCACCACTTCATACAATGAAAATATTTGGTATGTTATTTAATATGTGTGTAGGACAACTATTTATGCATCAGTCATCCCAAACAGCATCTAGCTAACATTAAACACTGTATTTGAAAAGTAGATAGACATACAATGATATATTGAGATGAATGAGACAAGTGGGGCCCATATGAGCCTTTCAGTCAGAGGTGTAGAAATAACATCAGATAGAGATTTTCCCTAACCATGAAAAAGAATAGATCACAACATTATGGTGAGATCATATATTTGCCATCTCTGCCCATTGGTCTGTTCAATAGTATAAAGTAAGTATTAACAATAGAAAACAGCTGTAAGTGGAATACAGTTGCTAGTTGTATGGGGTGAGTCCCAAGGTTAATAATCTCCACTGGTTCAACCTTTAGTCACTTAGATAATGTGAGGGTGACAAGAGCAATATAAAGGCACAGGTTAATTGGATAAGATTTGCCAAGGTGTTAGGGTATCGCTCTGAGCCCGATAGTCTCCATTAGCACAGATAAAAACATCATCAAAATGGAAAATGAAAACATTCACATAATAATCACTACCAGATTAAAGTTTTTTTCCTGATCTACATGTATTGATATGCTGTTTATGCAGATGTCAAGTCTCAAGATCTTGAAAGAGTAATTGAATTTTACTACAGTAGTTTTAGCAGATTTTACTAAAATACAAGGAACGAGGCTTGTGGAAAAGAACATCGCTGCCTAGCACAGTGCGGTTTCTAAATGCAGAGTCTTAAGTATATATTGTAGTACTGATCTGTTGCTATCGAAATCCACCAAAACTCACCACTCCGCTTCCATCTATGACTGCACTTTAGAACATATATCAGGTGCAGGCCATATTGTGTTATCACTTCCCAAACAATATTTCCAAAAGAGCAGCCACACATATCAGATGTCCATAAAGTCCAATTTTTATTGCAGTAAATTCAGTACAAAATACAAGATTTTAGCATATACACCACCAAAAGGTCACATCACCAAAACCATCCAGCACCTACAACCAACTTATCTGTTGCTGGTATTGTGCTTTTTCTATAGAGTTTTAAGACAAGTATTGGAAGGGAAAATTATACTTTTCCCAATACTTAGAGCCCACCCTAAGACCGAGAGCTGACCAGTCACATGACTCCTGATCAGTCAGCTCTCAGTCTCTGCTCACAGCTGAGAGTAGTAACTGTCAGTCACCAGCATGTATCCCTGCTGCCCCTCTCTACTTATCCACTGCTGGCTGGAGCTACAGGCTGGGGAGGGGGCAGGTGGAGCTGTCTTTCAGCCACACTCAAAATGTCAGTTAGGAAGCCTATGGATGCAAACCATATTGTCAGGATCCTTATCAACTGCGACACGGCTGTGCACTGTCAGCTTATGCCCGCAATTGGTTGACTTTGGGTCACAAGAGTACATAAGTAAACGTACACCTGTGAAAGAGAAGTAAAGCCATATGAAGTTTTGGCTTTACCTGTCCTTTAACATGAGAATAATATTATACAGTGCAGCAGTGAATAACAATAAAAAGAAAGAATTATTACTTAATAAAACTTCAATAAATAACAGTAGCAACCAATCTACAAAAAAAAAAGGTCTTTATATTTGATCACTTTGCTTTGTTGTTCTGGTTCTGCCACCTCATTGCCGCTGTTTAAAGCAGATCTGCTATATTTGTAAAACAAATTCTGCTGGGATCAACTAATATAATTGTAGCATTTAATTGTGCACTGTTCAGCTCACAAAAGCCTTGGGATAAAAGCAAATCATGAACACTGTATAAGTGGAGTCATACAAGGCAAAAAGTATCTGATGTATTTTTTAAAGGTACATATTAAAAAAAAAGTACACGTAGAAAGGAAGCATCAACTCATTTTCGGACATGAAAATTAGTTTCAGTTTTCTTTGCAGGTACATGACCCATGGTTCCCATATTAAACGTACAATACAGCCAAACACCTAAACACACACATGAAATATATACTCTATAAACGGCAGTTTTACCCGCCAAGGAATTTGTATTTCTTTCCATCCAGTCCTGAATTTTATACAGTTCTTTCACATAGCACAGCACTGTCCGACAGGACAGAAGACCAGATTTTCCTCCGCTGCAGTTAAGTAACACTTATATGTCTTAGCAGCAGACTGATGAGCTCATCTCTCTGTCATTATGCTTTATCAGAATGTTCCTTATTAGCATATGAGCACTACAGTAAAAACGAATTGGCTCATGTGCTGCTTCCCCCTCTCCTAGTCTGAGCTCTGCTGTGCATAGACTGCAAGAGGCTAATATCAAGTCATTTTAAAGTGTCACTAAACTCAGGAGTTAAATCTTAAAATTCCATTTAAGTACCTTAACTATTAACAAAAATGTATCTTATTTGTGCATCACTCGGCTGTAGATCCTCAAATCATCTCTGAATTGGTGCTGACACTGTCCTTCCTTTTGGAGGGTGGCTATTTTTGTTCCCCATGGCCCCTGTGTGTTGTAAAGTAGCCACCACTCCAAACTCACTCCCATCATGGACTACAATCTCAATGAAAATTAGTAAATCAAACATGAAATTGTAGTCCATCATTGGGGCGAGCTTGGAGCAAGAACTACGTTACAACACACATAGGAACCATGGGGAACAAAAGTAGCCAGAAGGAAGCACAGCGTCAGCACCAATTCAGAGATGATTTGAGGCCCTACAGCCGAGTGATACACAAATAAGATACATTTTAGCTAGGGTACTTGAATGTATTTTTAAGATTTATTTCTGAGTTTAGTGTCACTTGAAGGCACTTACAAGGCTTATATTTAAATGTTATAATGTATTAATATACACAATGTCCTTTATACCTGTCTGGATTTCAGTTTTAATTTTCCTAAAAGCCCAACCCTTTTTGCTACTCACGGTTGGTATTGTACGCTCCCCAATGTTTTATGGAGCACAAGATATTACTTATTGCGTCCACTAAATAATTTCCATCTCCTCCACTACAAGGGAGGGTCTTCAACGACTTCCTATGGACACCATCAACGTTCAAAGCTTTTATTACGCATGCTTGATTGCATAACATGCATGTCATTGCTGTACAGGAGCCAGTGGGAGCCAAGGAACTCTCCTGTTTAATACCCTGAAATGAAATATCTTTTTTATTAGGAGTAATTAGGTCCGCTCGCCAAATGAAATTTGGCACAAGTGAAACATATTCTTTCCAGTAACGTGTCCTTTCAGTGTAATATCCATTTAGGTTGCACGGCTTTAGATGGAACATTTGGTAACTGCTGTTTTTAGCGTTGTGGCACTTCATTTGTTTACGCTGCGGCATGTTGTATTAATAACGTACAGTACAGCATTACACATTCACAGCTAAGCAGTGGGCACGGGCGATTTTATTAATAACAGCCATCAGATTGAAAATGCTGGAATACCCTGAGCTAAAAACACGCCAGTCGTCTATAAACAGAAAACTGCAGGCGCAGCCAACTCTCCTCAGATCTTGCACACCAATTATACTAATGCTGATGACATATCTAGTTTAATGCGGACGACATTAAAACAGGCCCCTTTTTCCTAGGGAAAAAAATCTAATTACGCAGAACCCAAGTACTCAATCAAAGCTGTTATTCTGTGGCTAAACAGCCTGGTGTTAATACAATTTGTGGAGATCTAGGCCGTGACTGTGAACGTCATGTATTAACAATATCTAATGGGAGCTCCCGTAGGTAAATGAATATGCTAACAAGTGAGGTCGCTGCTAAATATTATATCGTTAAGCTGTTTAATTCCAAACAGTCCCTTAATAAATCAATTGACCGAGAGAGTTGATGCCCCTATCAATTATTCAACAGGGCAAATAAATATTTCAGATGATTTGATAGGAAGTCTTGCACCGGTCTTATGGAAAGCTTTGCATTTCATTAGCCTCTTGCTAAAACTTTTATAATGTGATGTACACATATGGCTCTAACGTTGCACTCTTGATCACAAAAGTGTCAGGAGGCAGAAATAAGATGGTTAAAGGATTGGGTTGCTCTTTTGTAAATGACAATGGCCAATAATGAAATGTTGTTGACTGCCTAAGTGGGCCAGTCAGGCAGGTCACTTGACCTTTCTGCAGATTGACACAGAAACATCACCCTGTTTTCGTCCTGATCCTGGAAATAAGTAGGCCACTTAAACAGCCAACCTGTCCTAAAGAATTCCCATTAACATATGTAGGCAACATTATAGTGGTATTACAAAGCAATCTATTCACAGTCTGTAGGGTGAAAGGAAAATCCTTTCTGTATGATGTACTGAACAATAGGTGGCTACTCAGGATTACATTTTCAGTTGGCTAACAATTAAAGTAGAGCTAGGCCTTCCATTAAAAAACATGTGCAGCAGCACTTAATTATAGGTTCATTTTCTCTTAGTCCCTGTGCAAAGTCACACAAATACCTTCTGATCCTGCCAGTGTAGTTAACCCAATGTAGATTCCTGTGATGAGTGGCATTGATGCTGCACTGCTCCTAAATTCAGAGCAGAGTTGCCACGTTCCTGTAAGCTGTGCCTGCTCTTACTATACTGGGATGCAGAATTGAGCAGGAGGCGTGGCTGTTAGCATTGTCACTGCTGATTCACAAGTTTGTAAGTTGTCAATTAGCAACTGGCCACACCTAGTCCTGCCCACTGCTTTCTGGATCAACAGCACTGCCTCTGCTGCTGACCCCCCCTCCTCCCCCCCCCACACACACTGTCAGCTGCAATTGCTGGTTGGGGAAGAGTATGAGACACAAAGGAAAGAAGATATGACTCAGGGAAGGTGAAGGAAGTTTTTTGTTTAGTTTATGAGACTTGTTTATTGCAAAGTAACTGGATTTGGTAACTGTTTACACAATCTTACAGGATCCTTTAGTTGTACTTTAATGTACATCTTTTGGAAGAAAAATATGGGGCTGACATTTTTTATCTTAAAATGCTATGTAGCACCCCTGCCCCCTAGGAGCATGTGGGTGGACTGACATTTCACCTCAGGGGTAAGCTCTTATCGGATTGTGGGATGCAAATGTAAAGTTGGGTGCCAGTCACTTTAAGGGTTTTCCAAGATTTTATTCCTTCAGCAACTCACATGGGAGAGAGGGTGAAGGGCTACAGACACCTGGGACAGTACAGACTCCAGACTGACCGACAACTTCCCAGTGCAGAGAACTTTTAAACTGATTTCAGTAACACTGTATATTGTACAATTTTAGCTGGTTAGCAGAGAAAGCACAGCATTCCCAGGTCTAGAAACCAGACTTCCTGCGAGGTCCAAGCCTACATTTGGTTTCCCTGGCACCTTCGAAAGATGAAGTTCCTCCCTGGTTCTTCATTCCATGCACAGCTTCTTCCTTCACTGGCAGGACAGCTGCAGACCCCACCACTTGGTCTCTATGTCTGATCAGACAGCACATCACTTCACACCCCTTCCCCAGGCAGGAAGCCCAGGGGGAAATAAGACTTGCATAAGGTCAGCCTGAATATGTATGTCCTCCTCCAGCATGCACCACTGGCCATGAACCTCTTAATGATTGGCTAGAGAGAGACACAACTATTCATAACACATCATTATTGAATGTTCTGCTCTGTGGCAAGGTCACAGCCAGCAGCAGGCAGATGCAAACAATAACAGTGTGCTTAGGAGAAACCAAATGAGCACAGACTATCAAATTAGCTAGATTGGATACAGTCCAGCAGAAATAAATTTATGGACTCACCCCGCTTAGGGTAAGGTGGCCACAACTAGTTGACTGGTTGTTATGCTAACCCTTTAGATTCAGGACTTCCTAAGTGATTGACTTAGATAAAGTATACAAATTGGGACGGTCAGAGTACAACCAGAAATACCTATGTGCATTCTTTTTTCTGATCAATGACTCAAAGTATTTAAACCAGAGGGTCAGCATAATATGCCAGGAAACTAGCATTTTCTTAAAGAGAAGTCAGCGAGAAAAACCTCCATGATTCCCTCAGGAAAGATATCCTTTAATAAATGCCTTTCAACAACAATTTATAAGTAACAGCTCTACTGACGTATCCCTGAAATCACACTGGCCAGTAATCAGGCGGGTGTGAACTTTTAGAACATAACTTGAAAGATAGTCATGGAGCAAAATACAGCAAATAAATAGGCGGAGGGACTACATGACAGGGTGGACATGAGATCAAGGGGGGGGGTCCCTCGTAACATTCCTACCAGACCTAAAGGGTCTGGTATGAATTGGGGGGAAACCTCACGCTTTTTTTTTTTCATCTTCTGCAGACTAAAAAAAATAATGTCATTTTTGTTCCCCCTAATGTCATTTTGACGCAACGAAATTCGTTATTGGACGAATTCTGTTGCAGCAAAATTAAATTATTTGTGGATAAAGCACAGGCTTGCCATTGATAAGGTTGCAGGTTCTAGTCCAGGCCACAGCGTGTGAAGTTTTTTTTTTTTTTCATAAACGAATTTTGGCAGCACTACCGCTAACGAATTTCGTCCGAAACTAATTTAATTTCGGACCCCAAAAACGAAACTAAACTGAACAAATTTTTTGCTGGTGCACATGTCTAGTGTCCATGGGCATATATATATATAATTTGGTATATAGGTGGAGGTGGGGGGCACATGGACACACACATAATTAGTTGATATATAGAACAGAAGGGTTGTTATATAGTTTTGTTATGTTTTACATTATTGTAATAAAGGGCTGCTACAGCCAATTTATATCCAAAACTGAGTGGCCTATTATTTAATAAGGAAGTATAAGGGGGTGGTGGTGTAGCAGGGTTGTTAAGAAGGAGAACCTAGGTCTTACACTAGTCAAGTAGAAATAAATCCTACATGTATTATTGCTAGATACCTAACTCAAAAAATAGCAGGACCAGTCATAATTTAAAACTGAACTTTATTTTAGGAGGGAAGGGCTGAAATCAGTTTTTGTTTCACCATCTGTGACACCCGGGGAGATTTATCTTAATTTCCTGCCCTGAAAGGGCTGCCTTAGTGCAATGCATGATAATGCTTGTGTATTACTGTGCTACAGATGTGTGAAATCAGCAGACAGTTGTCACCGGAACAAGTGTCCCTGCTGAAAGATTTTACTTCTATCTCT
>NW_017307284.1:338522-368801 GCF_000935625.1 Nanorana parkeri | reverse complement strand
TTCAACAAAAAGTGATATTAAAGTCTATGTTCAATCTTATAATGTGTATTTTACAGGTATTTTTTTTTACGGCAATGGGTTTAATAAAGAGGTCAGATTTTATTCCTTCCTATTTGAAATATATTTATGTGATCCTGATGTCATCTTCAATAACTCTGGTAGGAAAAATTGAAATGAAAAATTTATGACCTTTAAGTTTCCTTGTCTGGTAATTGGCTTCTCTCTCAACAGAGCAGATTGATTTCTATCAATCATTCATTTAGATTTTATACTTCATAGAAAAAAAAAATCACAATAGTTGATAATTATTATTTTATAGATTTCATCCTTTCGCTGCTGGAGATCTGCAACATTTCGAAGAGAATTTTAAAGTATATTGTATTGGGTTTATTTTCACGCAATATGCAGTGAAAAAGAATAGAACATCCAAAATGGATACATGTATCTCAAAGACCATCCTATCCACAAATAAATCAATGTAGCCTGAAGATGAGTTTGTTTTAGCAAACTCCAAATGTTTATTTTAAAGATAATCTGTCAGTTTGTGCATTCAAGGCAAGAAGTGCTCCACAGCTCCTTCTTTAACTGGAAATGGGAGTCCAAACCCTCTCTAAGCTCTATGCCATGTGGTGTCGGAGTTAACCCAGGGTTGATTAAACAGTGTTCAGGCCCGGCATTTGGCATCTCAGGCCTGGACACTGCATCCTTACAGGAGATCACATTGTTCTCTATACTCAGGAGCACTGGGTATTTTGCAGGGACTCCAATGGAGCAGCATAAGTAAAGGCACTGGCGGAACTACCAGGGTCACAGCGGTCACAATCGCGACTGGGCCCTGGCGTTCCGCCACTTGGAGGGGGGGCCAGCGAGGAAGAAGAGGGCCCCCCCAGATCGTGCCGCTCCTTCCCTGCCGCACTGCTACCTGCAGCATATATGGGCGGCTGTGCGGCAGGGATGGAGAGGCTGTCACTGGTTCCACAGAATGTGCTGCAGGCACCGCCAGGCAGCACATTCTGCTGTGAGGACTCTCTCCTCTTAGCCCCACCCCCTGGCCGTTGGAGGTACTGGTGGTATTCTGCATAGCTGACTTTTTTTATAATGTATTGCTGGGACTTGTAGTCCCGCATAGCTGGTGGTAGCCTGCATTGCTGAATAATCATTATACAGCAATGCAGAATAGCACCAACATGGAGGACTACAAGTCCCAGCAATGCATTATATTTTTAAGTAGGGATACACCAGTGTTAATACTGGGCATTTTCACGAGTACTCATACTCGTGAAAATGCTCCGATACTAAACGCAGATACCGGTGTTCTGTCAAGAAAACTGACGTAGTCGAATTTGCCGACCTCAGCACCTGCGCTTGCACACACACCAATATTATCGAGGAAACCGGGATTTATTCACAAAGTATTTCATTTAAATTGTTAATTGTGACTGTTAATAATAAGCCGTCCATCATTTATTGCCATGGATGGCATATTATTAACGGTCACAATTAACCATTACAAACGAATCAGCACCAATTCAAAGATGATGTGAGAATCTACAGCCGAATGATACACAAATAAGCAACATTATTGTTAGGGTACTTGAATGCTTTTTAAGGCCTTGTTCACACCGAAAGCGTGTGCGTTCCAGAGCGGTAGCTACCGCTCTGGAACGCACACTCTTTCGGTGTGAACAAGCCCTCAAGTTTTAACTCCACAAACACACAGGCACAGCAAGGCAAGCAGCTACCTTTCCCCCACATTCCTCCTTCTTCCCTCTTCCCTTTTCCAAGCTATTTGATGGAGACTGTTCTGTCCCTTGTGATCTCGTACTGGACAGGACTTTCTGGGAAGTTAAGCTAAGAGAGTTGGAGCTGTTTGGAGACTTGAGGACTGTAAGTGTGTAGCCCCCATCACCTTCAGTGATGTGGCTACTAGACATTTAGTGATAGCCAGGGCTGTAGTCAGCCTGGCTGGATTTATAGTGGCAATTATCTGGTTAATTCCAGGTGTCTAGCATTGTCTGTACCCCCTGGGCAGAGTGTGACTCTGTCATATTGAGGGACAGCCAATGAGAGGCACTGTAGTGTATGTACAGTACAGCAGCCAATCACTGGGTTTCTTTCAGCCAGTGGTGCATGCTGGGATAGGGTACATATACTGGTGTGATTTGCCATGTGCTCAGACTAGCCGGGACCAGCCATGGAATAGGGCTGGGTACTGTTCACCCTGCCCCCCAGGCTAGGCCCGAGGCCTGGGGGTGGGCATGGGCTGGTGTGAGGGAAAGGTTTCTGTGAGGCCTCCAACATGGAGAAGGCCTGTGATTATGATAAAGGAAGAGAACCGGGTTTAATGTAGGCTCTTGAAGTACCCTGGAACTAAATGGACTTCAGGAGCATTGTCAGTGTCTTTCCTGCTTGAGGATCTGTATCCATCCTGCCTGTCTGCTACATCAGTTGCTGTCCGCTGTCTCCCAAGTGGATCTACACTGATATACTTACAAAGTCTGGTGAGTCGGAGCTCTTGTTGGTTACCCCTGGACATTTAGAATCCATATACCCTCTCTCCCCAGTGAAGATGTTTAATAAAAGGTTATTCTGCATTTTACTACTGGAGTAGTCATCAGTTTATGGGCACCAGAAGAAGGGTGGTTAGTGCTATTGGGTGGGCAGCTGAAAAACATACCGTAGACAGACTAGAGATGAACCGGGCATCCAGCGGCTCCTTTGGGGGTGAACGCTACAAGTGCTTGGACAAAAATGTAAAGAACGACTGGACAATGTATATTTGTTTGATCTGGATTCGTTATTGAAAACAAGTTTGAAAGTTCAATACTATAATTTATTCGTAAAAAGTTTTCATACATTCTAATGCCATAGTAGAGGCTACAGTGGAGTGCATGGTGCAGTCCTGGAATGCCAACAGTGGGTCTCAATGCTCAACCTCCTGATGCAAGAAAGTTGAAGTTGGTGAATTATTACACACTGGTGTACAACCAGTACAGCTTTGTTGAACATTAGTCTTTAAAGTAGCTAACTAATGCTGGTAAAAACCAGGTTCAGACACCTTCTGCCTTCCAAAGTAAATATTTAGCCATGTCTAAATGTTTTTTGGGGAGGGGGAGGGGGGGGTTTGAGGGGAGTGAAATGCATTAGCAGTGTTTTATAAGCTGGTGCATAACTAAATGTACCTATGTGTGTCCCGGGGTAGGCTACCCGGGCACCCCAGCTGTGGTGAAACTACTAATCCCATGAGGCACTATCACATTTCTGATAGACAGAGGCATGACTCCCAGAGGCAGTGGCATAATGGGATTTGCAGTTTCACCACAGCTGGAGTGCCAAATTTGCTACGCCTGGTATATCCAAATTTGAAAGTACAGTTTTTATTGGACATCAAATTAACAGATCAACTTCAACAGATGGCTACTCACTGAATTGCACAGAGTATTGGAAACAATAGCCAACTGTATTGCATGACCAAAGTTTTGGTGGGATGCAGACAATCTCTTGACATGGCACTGTTCCCTGTAGCATTCATCTGTGGGGCGTAGGTCCTTTGTTGGATTGCCCAGGGTGGATTATTGATGCCCTAGGCTCATTGGAAGAGGATTACATGATATTGAGTGTGGTTTACCTTGAGTGAGGACCAGCACTTGATCACAGAGTGGTGATTCTGCAGGGGACAGTGCTGGAGATGTGAGTATTGCAGTGAAAGCTACTTTCTTATTTTTAGTACTGCAGGGCAATGTGTTTTGAATTTTTCATACTAACCCAGATTTCAGCTTTAATACATATAGCACAAAGGCTGAGAATTGCCCATGTAGGATAAGTCTTTATTCCAGTCTTTATTCAGGATAGATCTCAGTGATCTATCCTGAAAAAACAGCTATTATTTGGAAGTAATCAAATCGGGTGGAAAATCAGAGGAAACTGGTAATACTAATCAGTTTGTCACCATTTTGCCTAAAGTAAATACAAACATGTAAAGCTCACAATGGTTGCAATGAATGTAACCAGGACTTCAAAATATTCTGGTTTATCTGAAAGTAAGCAAAAGGCATAATGGTAGTGACGAAAAGCCAATATATTTGTTCGGAGACTACATAAAGCCATAAGATACATCTAATGGATGATTTGTATGCTGTACAAGGCACAAAGATCATTTTAGAGGTTAGAGTGCCCATTAAAAGCCAGATTGTCATAGTCTGTAATTTAAAAATCATTTATGAATATTTTGAATAGACGGGCAATAATATTCGGAATCTTCTTTTGCCATCATTATGTATCTAATTATGTTATTATCAATCAATGACACAGCAATTATTGCTGCTTCACATTGGCCCTTATTTTGTGTTACAAGTCATTGATTTTTAGACACCACTCACCTTTTGACGTTTGATTAGCCCAGTTCAGTTAAGGTTCAATCCTTCCATGAAATGGCCATTTGTTTTATAGTGAATCACCTCATTATTGCTTTCATGAATTGAAGGAACCTATTGCAAATTAACAATATCATGAACATAATATCTACACTCTCCATCTATAGTATTACAAATCTACCTGAGGGATTTCCAGAATCATTTGCCTACAGATAATGAAAGGAGTGGCCCATTCCTGCCTAATGAGTTTTGAAACGGCCCCTTGTGGGCACCTACGGAAGCCCATGTGAGAATATTGTCACCTAAACATGGACCTTTATGGCAGCACCAACAAGTTTTATTTAAATAAAATATGCAGGTTAAGGTCATACTCACATTTGACCCTGAACCTGAAGCTCAACCTTATTAGGGGCATATTTTTAAAGACTCGTGAGATACCCCACACTGGCCTGAATTTTAAATCTTATTTACAAAATGCAAATCATAATGTGGAGCCTGCACAGCCATTCAGTATGCTCTCTGCATAAAACTTGGGGGAGCACTCGTGGAAAAGAGCAGAGCACTCGCATGACCTTGAACAAGCCTCAGAGACCATAATATACAGGGATACAGGTATGCCTAAGAGCAAAATCACACATGGACTAATACACACTCACACACCAACTCAAACATAAATGCATACACACAATAGGTTGGACTTGATGGACATATGTCTTTATTCAACCTCAAATACTATGTAACTATGTAACTATGTAAGCCAGGTGACAGATTTTCTCTTTTCAGCACCCCTTTTTTTCTGTTCATTAGAGTGAGTGAAGATTTGCTTGCTTTAGAGTCCCACATATAATAATGTATTGCTTTATTTAAAGGCAGAGAACTGAGATAGGGTGTATACTGATTTGGATATGGGGTCCTGTTATATATAGCTGTGCCCTGAGTTGGCACATGACTTAAGTAATCTATGAGAGTTAAAATGCCTGCATACTGTACCCAAGTACCAAAACCTGAGCATTGTGGTGGTGGTGGTGAACGAGTTAATTGCTAGAGAGTACCTACTCAGAAGCCATCCAAGTGTCAGACATCAGTGTATTTGAAAGCATCTAGTGCAGTTTTATGATATTATTAATCTTTGTTGCAGAAAGCCCAGCAGGTGAAAAAATGAAGACAATTTAGTAAATAATGGACGCCAAGATGACTTATTGTTTTCCTGCAATGAGGAATAAGTGCAGTTTATTTTCTGACCTTTTTCCAGCGGCTGCCAAGAAATCAGAGGTAATAAACTTAGTTGGCTCTTGCTTGGAGATGAAGAGCTGATTTATTTAAACAGCTTATTTTTATTTTTTTTTACAACCTTGTTCATTGCTAATACAGCTAAACATATGTTTAACATGTTGTGCTATCCAATTTTTGATGTATTCAAATAAACAATCACTGACAAAGATGGCAAGCCCTTTTTAATTCAATGGAGAGTTCATGAAGTAAATCTGGCAAGTGACGGCAGTAAGTCAATATACGGAGGAACATTTATGAAAACTGATGCACATAATAGGGTGAAATGACCAGGACTACGCAGACCATTTCTTGTGTTTTCCAGCTGGTACATTAAAAGTGGACCTATAGTCAAATTGTTAGCTTGCATGAGTGATCCCACAGCATGAAAAAAAATAGTAAAAACCAAAACATTAAATGGTAAAGATTGTTATAAAATAATTGGTATACCCCTGATTTATTCAGTGCCTTGGGTTAGCCAGACAGATTAAAAGGAGAAAGAATAATTAAAGTGACACTAAACTCAGTAGTTAAATCTTTAAAATGCATTCAAGTACCCTAATTATAAACAAAAGAGAGAGAGAGAGCTTGGATCAGTGGCTACTTTACAACACACTCAGGGACCATGGGGAACAAAAGTACCCACCCTCCAGAAGGTAGCACAGTGGCACGATGAATTCAGAGATGATTTGAGGATCTACAGCTGAGAGAAGCACAAAAACGCTTCATTATTGTTAATAGTTATCATCACTGTGTGTCCGGCCTGGTGCTAACAGCTTTTGAGCAAAATCTTCAGAAATCAACTGATATGTGCCATCACCCTGCAGATGGGCTTTCCACTGTAGTGAATTGTGACCAAAGCAAGACCTAGGCACCTGAGGCACATGCCCCGAGTTTCTTACTTGGTGCCCTGTGTTTGCAACACACCACACATTATGCAGGAGTCCTTACAAAAACATAGGTGGTGTCGTCTGCACCTCTGCAATTGGTAAAGTCTCAGACCCAAAAATCAGAATGGCAAGGATTCAAGGAAAGCTCTTCCAGACTCCTTCAATCTGATGTGTTACATGGGAAAAAAGCTGAGGGGAAACCTAAAAGGACTTCCATTTATTTGTACCTGGAAGCCGCTTTTTTTTTTACACTTTATTTTTAGGACACTCCCCTGCTTGTATGCCTGCCTAGTTACTGTGGTCTACGGGTTGGCAAGAAGTCAGGAGAGGAAGATATTACATTTCTTTGTCACTCTGCTCTCTCCCCTCCTACTTGCAATTACCAAAGCAATACAATTGATTAGCTTCTTGTGCTGCTTCTCATCCCTTAGTCTAAGCTCTGCTTACAGACACTGCCAGAGCCTGATACCATGGTGAATCCAGGTACTTATACTGCTTGCATTAAAAAAATCTATATTTTTATATGATTTATTAATGAATATAAAAATATCTTAATTGTCTTTCATATCTGCCCAGAGTTTAGCTTTAATTTGACCCTGCTGCCCTTGAAAAATATGTGCTATTTGGCCGACCATATGCAGTTTCTATCACAAAATATACTTGTTTGGAAGAAAAGTGTGCAAATGCTTGTACAAATTTCCTAAAATTGCAAAAAGAGATTAAACCATAGGAAAAAAACCTCATAGCTATTTGTAAATCTCTCCTACATCTTTTGTAAAGTAACTGCCCACGCTGTGCTGCGTACTTTTTTATATTATGTATTCAGTCTTAAAAAGCATATGCATGTAATTATGAGATAATTATTTATTTTTGATTTTAAATACTTCTTTTCTTCTCTGTTTTACTCAAGTGTGTTGAGAGGTGTACCTGTTCAGCTTTGTAGCTTATGAGACGTTGGACCAAAGGGAGTTCATGCTCTTTTATAATTACCGGGTCTGGGGGGCAGCTGTGGTTTATGAAACTCACCAGCCAACATCTTTGTGCATGCTCACAAGACGTTTTTATGTTTCTGATTAGAGGGGTTTTTTTTTTGTTTTTTTTTACTGCACATGTGTTTGAAATTTAACTGAACTAAATAGTATATATTAACAGTTCCATTTTGGCCCCTTAGAACTTGCTCACACTGAGGTTAAGTTCACACTTGTGTGTTTGCATTGTCATGTGTTTTTCAGTGCGTTCTTAATGCAATTTTGATGCATTTTCATGCATTGGGCAATATATCAAAACTGGAGCAGAGAGAATCTGGAGAAATTGCCCACGGCAACCAATTAAATGCTCTCTTTCATTTTCCAAGCTTAACTCAAAAAACAGAAGAGAGAAGCTAATTGGTTGCCATGTGCAACTGCTCCAGGTTCTGTCTGCTCCGGTTTTGATAACTTCCTCTCAATGTGTTTTGTTTTGGCCAGTGAAAGTCAAAGTAGAGTTGGATGGGAGTGGGGGCTTGTAGTCATGCTCTAAAATGCACAAAAATTCAGGTTTCATGCATTTTTTACACTACCATTGAAGTCTTGTGTTGATGAACCAAAAACGCACCTGTACTATTTTTCTCAATGTAGAGCAGTGCGTGTGAATGGGTCCCATAAAAAAGAATGACAATCCTTTTGTCATCCAGTAACACGCATAAGGCAATACATGTTAAATCGCATAGGTTTAAAGCCACGGACGTGCATCAGGGGAGGCAGGAGAGGCAGAGCCTCACCTAGTATTATGGAGTAAAAAAAGCTGTCAGCTTCAATTCTGAAGCTGACAACTTTTTCTCCATGCAGATGGGCTTCTATCTGGTTACATATCAGGGAAAGCTTCCCAGCTTGTGACCTGTCATGGACGGAGCACTGCCTGTTAATTACAGGCGGCTCTGCATCAAGCTATTGACAGGTAGTTAGGTTACACAGCAGCAGACTTCCCCACTGCTTGTGTAACCCAACTTGGTGAGGAAAGATCTGTCACAGCCTCTACTCTGTGGTAGAGGCGTGAGCTCTGTGGATGGTTTTGACCAATGGCAAAGCAACCATGGGGCTTTGGCGAGATATGGGTGGGGCTTCGGCATACTGGGGCAGGGCTGGGCGTGCTGGGGGCCGGCCTGCGATTACCTCACCAAGAAGCGCAGGTACCGCACGTCACTGTTTAAAGGGGATCTTACTCGCCTCAATTAAAAATAGTTAAAAAAAACCTTTGAAGTCACTATGTAAAAGCACACTGAAACAAGGATTCTTAATGGGTTCTAAATTAATTATTATTATTATACAGGATTTTCTTGATAAACATTTTTAATACATTAGCCCCTTAATAGCTGCCTTGAATTGCACATACACAAAAATTGTTTTCAATCAAATTGCAATGAAAATGTACCTACAGTAACTAATTACACTTTGTTAGCTGGTAGTGGTAGCCATTATACCAACTTCTCCCAGGAGGTCTACCGATACCAATACACTCCCCTGTAGTTCCTAGACACATTGAGCTGAGGCGTACTGGGGGGAGTCGCCCACTTACTCTGTGTTGATTGATTAATAGACCTGCCCCTTATCCCACCCATGTTATCGTTAATTCACAGCTACAATTCCCATTGCATAATGGGAACTATATTTCCTATAGTAGCGCCACACAGTGAGCAGATATGATATCTTCTTCGGGTGCTGGCTGTAGCTGTTTTTTCTGAATAGGAGCAATGACGCCACACAGTTTTCAAAGGTATTTATCTGCTAAACGGTGACACTTTATTGTAACAAATTAGCATCTTTCTTATATACATTTCTAAAGCCATTTACTTGTATCCCACAGTTATTATGATTATTATTATTATACAAAGTTTATATAGCACCAACACTTTGCGCAGCGATTTACAAAATGTTCAACTTTAACAGAGTATTCAGAAAATAAAAAGGAGCAAATACTTTTCTATTTGTGTTAAATAGTAAACGTGCTAGTAATCTACATTTCCCATAACTGGCTGCACTTTTGTCTAATACGCAAGCTGCAGATTTTATTTGGGTTATACAGAATTCCGGGAAGGGTAGGAGCGTCACGTCTGAGGAGCTGTACTTTGCTCACGAGGGGCCACCGAGTCTTTATCTTTTATAATTTCACACCGCTGTACATTGTAAATGCAAAGCAATCTAGGGATATGCATTACTGGGGGGTCACGCTGCTTATTGCTGTATGACACTGGCAGATTAAAGGTGTAGCTTGGCTTATTTTAATTTTCTTCTTGTTTGACTAGAAATGTCTCCCCTAGCTGGGAGAGCAGAGGGTGAGCATTTTTCTCATTGTACGGTTCATGTCAGTCATTTAGAATTGACATGCTGCCCTGCTGCTGAATAAACATACCCTATATCATATTAAACCTTAATCACACTGTGGTCATTTAAGGAAATAACTCATCTTAAACATAAATGTCGGCTTGGAAAAAGAAATATGAACAGTGCAGAAGACTTTTGTACAAGGCATTTTCTCCCACAGTGATGAAAATTTGACTTGAGTTGACAATATGGCTTTATTATATGATATATATTAGTTTTTTTTTCTTTAACCTTATCATTAAAGTGGAATAAATATATGATCTACAAGAAGGTGATGAAATCTTCAGATCTTCCTGCTTGTTGTTCTGTATGTTTACCTGCTCCACTTATACCGCTGTCTTTTTTATTTATAGCATTGCATATTTATTTATTCATCCCGGTTTTAAAAAGAAATTAGAAATTGGTTTAAAATGTTATCATATTTAAAATAAAATAAGTAAAAAGTCTAATCTGTTTCACAATGCAAAATGATTTACATGATCCATGTAAACCAGAATCAGAAATTCATTTTAATTTTAAAAGACCTTATTGGGTTAACAGAAAACAGTTAACTTTGTTTAGCTCACAAGGCAGTCATCCTTGGTTTAATTTTAACAAAAGCCACAAGGAGAAAGAAAGTGGCCTGTCTTGCAGTGGTCTGTGTATCTTCTCCTTGTGCTTGTGAAAATTGTATCTAGGTGATCCTGTTTCCTCATAAAGACATTGCTAGGAAGTTATTTAGATTCCATCCTAGTTACCCTTAATATGTTAATAATTGTGGTACCCACATTATGAATAAATACATACAGGAGGGTAACTAGAAATCACAGGGCCCCATAGTAAAACATTTTATGAGGCCCTTTGATTTCTATTTATGTCCTGGCAGAGCCCATCTGATATCCCAAACAGCCCACCTAAGAGTGGCCCTGCAGAGCCCACCATAGAATCTCTATGGTGGGCTCTGCAGGGTCTCAGGTGGGCTGCACACCTCTTACCTGTCAGCCCCGATCTGCTGTCCGCCTCCATGGTCGCTGGCAGGCCCCCGCCTTCTTAGTCACCGGGCCCCACCTCCTCCGTTGCCAGGCCCCACCTCATCTTCCATCGTCGGGCCCGCCTCCTCCTTCACTTCTGACGCGGGGCCCAGCCTTCCTCCTCCACAGCTGCTGGCTGTCACTGACTCACACTCCCAGTGACAGCCAGCAGCCTGAGATGCCATAGCAACCAAGGCGGCCTGCACGACATCAGGGGGATGCCCTGGCCGGGCTGCTCTATGCCCCGGGCCCCATATCGGCCTCCTGGGTCGCTATGGCGATTGTTATGCGACTGAATACATACATTTTAATATTGGTATTAGAAGTGATTGTACTGTACATTGTAAAGTCTGCTTGGCCAAGGATCTGTACAATTTGCCACATTTCTAAGTTGTTGCGACCTGCATTTTTACACTTGTTACTGAAAAGCATGTTAATGTGATACTAAACGCAGGCATTAAATATTAAAAATGCATTCAATTACCCTAACTATTAACAAAAATGTAGCAGATTTTTGCATCACAAGATAGTCGGGGTATTTGCCTCAGGTGCCTAGACCCCGCAATGTGCCTCTACATAACTAGCTACATACCTGTGACCATGCTAATTTATTACAGTGGAAAGCGCATCTGCAGGCTGATGGCACAGATCAGTTGATTTCTGAAGATTCTGCTCAAAGGCTGTTAGCACCTGGCAGGCCAAACAGTGAAGATAGCTATTAACAAACATGTAGAATGGATGGACTATAATTTCATGTTTAGTTTACTCATTTGCATTGAGATTGTAGTCCAGCATGGGAGCGAGCTTGGAGTGGTGGCTACTTTACAACACACACAAAAGTAGCCACCCTCCAGAAGGAAGGACAGTGTCAGCACAAACTCAGAGATGATTTGAGGATCTACAGTTGAGTGATACACAAATAAGATACAGTTTTGTTAATAATTGAGGCATATGAATGCATTTTTAAGATTTAACTCCTGAGTTTAGTGCCACTTTAATGTGCTGTATATGCTCATTGCAGTATATTTCCATGTATTCTGAATGGCATCCCAATGCAAATATACAGCATCAACCAACGGACCTGCACTTCAGTGCACATCATTCAATGTACATTGCCCAAAAAAGTGCAGGCACTTGTGTTTTTGGCTCCTTATTGTATTTAAAAAGTTTCTAAATCCTTTGTGATAATATTTATTTTTTTATCAGTAGGAACATTTTTTTAAATAAATTGCTCCCAAAAAGGTATCAATTTACAAAAAAATGGTTTCCACTGTGATACTAATGATATTTTATCCAGAGAATTTATTCAAATGCCTTTGGCCCCTTTTACACAGCGTTTTGATCAGGTCCGCTTGTCACTTTTTTAGGCGGACTTAGTTGGAAGCTCAATATTAGTCTATGAGGAGTAGGATATAAATGGAATGAAATATAGAGACTCCATCAATCCTTCCCAAACACAGGAAGTAAGAAGTAATTTGTACCCATATATGATAAACTGTTGCATAACTAGGAGCACCTTAAGCCAGAAAGGAGGATGATTGTACACAGTGGGAACTATGTGAGCAAGAAGTTGTTGAGAAGTAGATTTTCCTAATCATTTGTGCCAGCCCAAATTCTTCCTCTCAACTTGTTGTCTAAAATAAATTCATACGAACATGTCAAATGAATGTACAGGTATAGTTTTTTTTAGTTTTAAAATCTGTGAATAAGTATTATAACCCCCATCAGTTTTATTGCTATTTGTGTCCCTGCTAGGGATATTCACTCTTTTAATTTGTCCTAATGACCATTGCCACGGAGAGTAAAAGTCATGGGAAATCCAGAGTTTTACAGTGGTCACCTCAATATAAGAATAGAGGGTAAATCTTCCACTGACCACTCCTGGTGACAACTGTCTACAAGGGGAATTCTTCTTACTTTGTAGACATTTCTTTTTATTTCAAGAGTAGTTTTCTAATACAACAAACACAAAACAATGCATTTTTTTTAAAAACAAAAAACAGGCTTTATCAAAGTCTACTTAAAGGAAACCTGCCACGTGGCCTTTCCTTCTGAAAACTTGGATGTTACGCTGATCCAGTGGCTTAAGTCGCATATGCAGAGAAAGTAGTAAAATCAGACACAGCCAGGCAACTAGCATTTCAGTAGGAGTTTAGTAGTACCTGTCATTTCTCTTATGACAGTTTTATTGCGCATTTCAACTGTTTTATCTTCTAATCTTGGTTATAAAACACAAGCCAGACTTATTGAAAGCACATTTGTGCCACCTTGCTGTTGGATTGTCCCTCACACTGTACTTTGCACTGTTCTCTCTCTCTCTTTTCCCCCTGCTCGGCACATAAAACTATAACAAACTGAGATATGTGACAGCAAAACCATTGCAATTTATAGTAAAGAGATTATCTCCTGAGTTCTTGTACAGATACAAGGAAGGAATGTAATTAATTCTTTCCACTCTACAATAAACTCTACAACATGGGCTCTTTATAGAGAGAGCCGTTATCTTGGATGTTTTAAAGCTGGAAGTTAAAGAGAAAAGTGTAAGACTTCATCTCTAATATGTACAACTTTACAGCTTTCATTACAAGTTAATTTAAGATGAGAACACCTTAACCCACCAGGCCGCTCTTATCTTTCTGGATTTCTTGTTCTATATGTCAAAAACTGCAGATCAGAAAATATTTAATACAGGCTTCTTTAAAGAGAAGCTGTACTGTAGAATAAACCTGATGAAGGTGGGAATTATGGAAGGATAGACCCTGTATGTGGTTCTTCTAGTCATGAAGGCTTTAAAGTGCTCAAAGATTTCTGCAGTCCAGTATGCCACTATAAAATTTTCCTGTTACCATGGCACCCCTAGCAAGTTAGACTGTGAAAGAATTAAGTTTGTCAGAGTCAACTGTTATTTAGCATCTCAGAATTGCTGTAACTGGCACCAAACTTTTATATCCTGCTTAAAGATGCTGCGTACAAAAGAGGGATATACATAATACATAGACTAGAGGTCTTCGAATGATAACAACACATTAGGCTCAATTCAAAATAATAAAACACCAAAATAAGGATCCTTATTTTCTTGGAGTCCAACTCCAACAAAATTTGGAAATTACAGTCACATAGCTACTATAAAGATCATTATCCTTGTACTAAAACTTTGTGAATTAAATCTATTTTATCTTTCATGCTGCATGCCACCTTCAGTATGTAAAATATCCACACTACCATGGACATTAAAGCTTGTTTGAAGTATAGTAAGCACAAGTAAGGTATCACGTCATTTCAATTCTATAACACCACCTGCGATGGCACATGCTATGGCTGTATAGCACATCCACTCTAAGATAGGAAAAGCAGACATGCTCTTTTTCTAGATTGTGTGGCCTGACAATTGCTATGCCCTGGAGAACCTGCTCACCCCCTACTAAATTCATATGCAGAACCTTTGCCTCTCACTTTGGGTCTTAATAAAGAGGATTGCCTAAATTTAATGGCAGCTATGGCAATAAAGGAAATAAATATTTGGTGTACACTTCTTTACTGCACAAGTATACAATGATTTGCTTGAAACAATAGGAGGTTTTGTCAGTGTAAGCAAAAAGTGTATGTATGGATGCCAAAATTAATAAAGGCCCTAGCAATAAATAAATAAAAAAAATTATACCCCCAACAAAACTATAAAACAAAAGAAAAGGAAAGAAGGGTCCAGCAGCAACTACAGTTGTTGCTGATACACCCAAAAAGGTAGTCCTAAAAGGGACACAAGAATATGTAGCCCACAACTGTGCAATCTGTAATGTAGTGCAGGGTAGCACAGCACAGCATCATATAGCAACTAACTCTCCCAACACAGACTGCCAGCTCTCCCTAAACCACTGACAAATGACAAATGGCTGCTGGGAACCCACCTATTTATAGTGAGGGGGCTGGCACATAGCAAAACACCCATATTGGCCCTTCTGAGTCAGCTGACCTAAGTTTAAAGGTCATACAGTGAATTATAATTACAAGTAATTTGATCTGGGGAAATTCCACATTAATTCACCAGGACCACATATCTTAAACACTGTGGACCTGCTGTGAAGCCCTAGTAGTGGTGAATTTGAACATCATGCCTAGTTGACATTTTTAGGGTCTTCTGTCTCCAGTGGAAAGATAACAAGTGACATTTTTAAAGCAGCTATGAAGCCAAATATAGCTGTGCCCATAAGTAGCTGTTAACATTAAATCACGTTTTGTGCAAATGTTTGTAGATATGTTCTATCAGTAGATTATTCACATGAAATATGATGATGGGCTTTTATAATCTGCATAAAATTGTAGGGGAATCATTGTGTCATAGGAGATAATTGGATATATATACCCATGATATAATGGAAATATTCACAAGAGCACTAAATTAAACAGATCTGGCATGTAATTCCCATAGCTCGGTTATTCTTTCTAACTATATTTAGTTTCAGTGGAAAATTATAATTTCCTCAAGGATTCCAGTGTTTTCTTTCCTTTCTGTGAAATGGGAGGATGAAGCAGAAGCTGTGAAGCAATAAGTGTCAAGTCATGTGAAGTTCAGTGAACTTTTCCAGATGGAGCTGCACTATGAAAGTCTCACACACTCAGTGGAATTCAATAAAATCTTGCAACTGTGAGTCTTCCTACCGAGATTCAGTAATTACTTTAAGTTAAGATTTCTGAGGTTCAATGCAAAAATTAATGGGTCTCTTGATAATAGACGTATCATCAAACCACAGACTATATTATAGTTAGAGTTGTAGCATAAGCTACGAAAAGGCACTGCTGGCTCTTTCTTATCCCTTGAGAAAGGGTTATTGAAGTAAGCATAGGGGTCCACTGGAGAAGCAGCAAGAGAAAAGACATGGTGAAGATAAGTGAAACATTTGGGTGAACAAGTTTGAACCTATGACCGACATTTAAGAGAGTACAGGTTCTAAAGAGATTGTTTAAAGTTGAAGTTTAATTTGCTTGTATTTTCACTTTCTTGGTTCCTCCTTTCCCTGTCATCAACATGCCAATGCTAACTAAAACATTTCTGCTTTTATTATTATTAATAATAATAATATTATTATCATTATTCTTCTTCTTCTTCTTCAGGATTTACTGTATATAGCGCCAACAGTTTGCGCAGCACTTTGCAAAATGGAGGGGGACAGTACAGTTACAATACAATTTCACTACAGGGGGTTAGGAGAACCCTGCTCATGAGAGCTTACTATCTAGCAGTAGTCCCTAGCCCTAATGCAAGCAGTGGGTTGGCTCTTAGGAGGAGTTATGCAAATATCAAAATGCCTTGTTGGGTAGATGTCAGTCTGGAGAAGTTGGCCTTCCTAATCAGACTACATTTTCATGCAGACTGCCCTAGGTAACATTCATATGTTAAGCCTTGGAGCTTTTATGATTGAAAGAACTGAAATCCAATAAATGAAAGGGATGGGCCAGGGACAGTTAGGCTGGGAAGGAAATCGCTAGATGATGCTGGATATCCTCCACCCGGGAAATGAGGTGGGCTCTCTCTGACTTGCTGCAGCTTCTAATGTATACTCACGACAACTCAGAAATCAGAGTTAGCAATTTTAGGACAGGAGAGGAGCCTGTACAACTGTGCAAGACTGAATGCAAGGCTGGAGTTCAGCTACAAATACCAGAAGCTATAGAAGACCATCAAATCTAAAAATGTGATCATTATTCTAAATTGAACTAAAACAAAAATCAGCCTGCCAAACAGTGACATTGGGGTCACCTATAGTAACATCCCTGCTGGGTTCCTCATGCCCAGTCTTAATTGTCCTGATGCAGTGCACTGGCATTATTCTTTGAAATAAAAATAAAAACCCAATAGGGAGATAAAGTGCCCCTTGTAATAACTGTGGCAAATTGATTTTCCGGGAGTCCTGGAGCCGAAGCTAGCCGAAGGATCGGCCGAAGCTATGGCCAGATCTTTCGGCAGCTTCGTGAATAGACCCCTTAGGGTCAGAGATCCTGCTTGCAAAGCAAAATAGTAGTTGATTTAACTCATGTCCACAAAGTTCTAGGTGGATATTATGACTCCAAAGCGTTGAAGCCGAGCTTCACCCAATTTACTAAGCTAAGGGAAAATATTCTTGCAAAATGAACAGCCTATTTGTCTTTAGTAAATCAAACCTTATGATGCAACGTTTAATGCCTAAAGAACCAATTATCACTCCAATATACAAATAACTTTAAAACCAGCATTCCATGCATTCTCTGTTTATTTGACAGGCAATTCCACCCCAAACAGAAATTACAAAATTAATTTTTGGTAGATGCTCAAGAGTTATACCACTTGACAATATTTTATATATCTCTTGGGGAATTTAGTGGTGAGATCTCTGTACATGTGTTCATGGCTCTGTACATAGGCATTATATATCCCACCTAATACCATCATACTTGTTTTCATTGGAGAACAGCAAATCCAGTGTTTCACTGTCAAAATGGTACCAGATGAAAATCCACACAATATGGTTGGTTGATATAGATGACATCATAGGAAGGCACATGAAACCATACAAGCAATCTCAGGATTATGTGTTTTAAATCATAGTGCTTCAGTTCTCCAACATCATTCTGATGACCTGAGCTCTGTAAAAATATGAAATATTCACAGTCTAGTAATATATGAGTTGCAAAGAGTCTAGAGAGGATCATTTAGAGCCACACAGGTCTAATGTTGGCATAAAAATAAAATAAAGCACAGTAGCATTTAGACAGACTACTATTGAGTTAAACAGTCCTTTAAATCATATGAAGAGCTGCAATAGTATTGCTCAGCATTAATAGTGCTCTTACATTTAAAGTAAGAGTCTCTCCATCAGCACTGCTTTACTCAATTGCAGAACTAATTTTGGAAATAGAAGAACATACTCTTCTATTAAATCAATAGCATCCATGATATGTCATGTCTCCCCTACTTTCCTTTTCCTAACACATCACTCTATCACCGTCACAGTTTCTCACCCCTTTATTCATTCCCAGCCGCCCACCATCTCCTTCCTTAGCACTCAATTAACTATATGAAAGTGTGACCCTTCTTTTTAGAAAGAAGCTTTTAGATTAATCATATTATCTTAGGTTTCCAAATCTCAGCGCCTCCACGACCTTTTTTTCCTCTTAGAATCCATTATCTTAAACTAGCACAATAATCCTGGCTTTAGGGAGGGAGCGAGGGAAGCAGAAATCAGACCTAATAGATGGCAAATAAGATTAATCTATGATCTAAGTGCCGATTACACTTGGCCCTGCCCTTGAACGTCCAGATGTAACCTTGAGAATCACATCGACAGGGTTGGATTGTGGGGTTCTAGACATGTACATAAATGATCCTGTTAATGTGCTGCTATCTCCATGGGCACCTTAAGACAAATGACTGTATGTCTACTAAATAAAATCAAATGCTACAATCTTAAATGTCAAAGTTGCTTCATTCTTTTTCAAAAGAAAACTGGTCATTTTTAATTTCAGTCATAACAAATGTGAAGAAGAGACACAAAAGCAGATAAGGATCATTTAGATGGTGCAAAAAAGGTATTAAAAAAAGGGGAGATTTAAGGTGTGATGATAAGCAACCAATCATATGCATGCTTGCATTATGTAATATGTACAAGAGAAATAACATCTGTAATGAGCATCTCCCTTTTTTCTCATCCAAATCACTGGGATTCAACAGGCCCTTATGTCTACTTTATCCTGTTCAACACCTTCCATTCCCCCTTCCCCTGACATATGTGGGCTTAGGTAATGTAAACACAGTGAATGTAATAGAGTTTCCCATGGCAAAAAAAAATTTCCATGGCAAAATAAAGTACACCTGTGCCCAGAATATGTTAAATTACATTATTTAGAATCAGTAAAATAGCTTTAAAACAAGTGATCCCTGAACTCTCTAGCTGCTTTTAATCCAAAGTTATTACTTCTCAAAGATCTTCAAAGATCACAACAAAGACTCTACAGTCAGGTTCCAGTGGGTTTCTAATAGCTTTAAAAAAAACCTGCTGTGTGTTTACATTATAGGGCTGGCAGCCTGCCAATATCTGCTTTCATAGTAAAACACAGTGCTTGTGTTGTGAACTTTGAAAATTAATTTCTTTGTAATGCTTGTAGATACATAAACGAATGAGGGCTTGTTTCAAATTGCATTTGTTGCTTGTTTAGAATGTGTAAATTTAGGTTTAGTTTGCATGACCAGAAGTTCACTTTAAAGTTTTGTTCTTCCCAACACTTTTTTTTTTCTTTTTCAAATGTGTTTGCAGTGGCACCTGCAGGAAAACTTGAATGCAAGAGTGAAACATGATATTCTAGATTGTCTATTAATATAGAAGGGATCTTTAGGAGTGTCATGACATCTTGAATGAATGATAACATCAAAGTGACACTTAACTTCTGAGTTAAATTTAACAAGATGTATTTAAGTACCTATTTAAGATGTATTTAAGTACCTAACTATTAACAAAAATGTAGCTTATTTGTGCATCATTCAGCTGTAGATCATCAAATCATGTTAATTTGTGCTGACGCTGCCCTCCCTTCTGGAGGGTGGTTACTTTTCTTTTGCATGGTCCCTATGTATGTTGTTAAGTAGCCACCCCCACCAGGCTCGCTCCCACGATGGTCTACAATCTCAATACAAATTAGTAAACTGAATGTGAGATTGTAGTTAATCACGAGAGCGAGCTTGGAGCGGTGGCTACTTTACAACACACACAGGGACCATGGGGAACAAAAGTAGCCACTCTCCAGAAGGAAGGACAGTGTCAGCATGAATTCAAAGATGATTTGAGGACCTTCAACCAAGCAATACAAAAAAGCCACATTTTTGTTAATAGTTAGTGTACTTTGATGACTTTTTAAGATTTAACTCCTGATTTTAGTGTCACTTTAATGAAGATGTAAACCTGATACTGTAGATTGACTATTCATATGTAGAGGCACACTAGTAGTGTTGTTATTTCTCTGAAGAACTGCAGTTCACCATATGACAGCATTAAAATCACACAGCTATTACTAACAAATAGATTAGGGAACATGAGTGTCTCTGTGTTGTTAAAATGATTCGTGAGAAGCAAAGGTAATTCTATAATCCTAACACTGAATTATTGCAAAGATTAGCTGCCTCAGTTGAGTGAAGTATACCACAACCTTACAAAATAATACTTTTTTTCAACATTCAGCTGTATAGAAATAGACTAGAGAGTACATCATTGACGGCTAGATTACTTTGGAAATAAACAGTTGAAATGATTACATACAGCAATGCTGTTATACTGGAATGTTTCCCAGTAGCAATATGTTTAATTTTTATCAGCCATGTAACATTACCTTGCCTGTATTTGTATCCAAATGTGTTTACTGCTGCTACAGATGTCCAAAATACATTTTTGGTTTACACGTTTTTATGACAAAATTTGCGCTGTAACATAAAATTCATTAGAAAGGTCATTTCAACAGCTGAAGGTGATGACTTAAATTGATTTAGATTCCTAACTCCATAATTGCATTCACCTAATGGAATCTATGTGCACTGTGTTTCCATATATAATAAGATCAAGGGAGCGCTGCGTTTAGGGAAAAAAAATTCATCTTGCTCTCTTAAAAAAATTAGGATGTTCCAAGAAATGGGCTCATTATCTATGGTTATTAAGGTTGATAGGCTATAATATAATAAATGTTTTATTTAGATATGCTTCTACGTCCAAAATAGATTGGCAAAATGATATTCCTTATCAAAGATCATTGAATGTGGTACATATTTTTAAAGTAATATGGCATTGTTTTATAAAAGTGGTTAGACAGAACTTGGTTTACCTTTGCCTATAAAACATTAGCTATGAATATGAGACATCTAGCAAACGGTCTAGCAGGATAAAAACTGTAAAAATGGCGAGCACACAACTGATATGGAATGTGGTAAGAGGAATGGATATGTTTAAAACCAATTTTAATATTACAACAATTATAAAACAATGTTAAAACAATATGGGGTGAGCAAGCTTCTTATTCACCAGCAGAATTCACTCTGTCCCTACGGACCCCCCAGGTACAATAACCACCAGGGAACATCTATGAACTGCATATTGACGATGTAGCCCGTTCATCATACCCACACGGATCGGCCAGAGTAACCGCTGAGCGATCCATACAGCCTTCACTCCTCAACTGCAAGACCTCATCTTGTCCTCCCAAACAGTGAGTTTTCAGTCCAACATTGTTTTTAAAATTTCTATCTATACCATCCCAGAAACATCCCAGGGTTGCAGCGCTTCTTTCCACCCTCCCTTTTTCTAGCAAACGGTCTAGGCCTGCCATGTATTCAATGCAGGGATGTGAAAAATCTAACTTCCGGGCTAGCTTGGGTGTGCATATTTTAATGTGCTTTAAAATGCTTTGGTAATATGCATTTTGGGGGACATCCCATTCATTCTTGTTGGCCCCTAACCCACATTAATGCAGTAAATAATGCACTTGTCACTTTAATGCCCCACAGCACATATATGGAAACACACATGAGATGTGTTGCAGTACATTTGCAAACAAATTGGACAAAGTATCACAGCTCTTTAAAAGAACTTAGGAAATTATTTGTCAACATATCAAATACCACATCAATGCACTCTACAGCATGCATGGATAAGTGTAAATGGGCCCCTAATAATATCAGCCATAACATATTGGAAAAAAAATACCTTTAAATAGGTAGAGAGTAACTTTACAGCAACAAAAGATTGCCCCATTTAGATCCTGACATTCCATGAGCTTACCCAACCTATAGTAGTCAACACTTTCTTGGCAAAGAACAAAATCAACAAGCTATAATCCACCAGCATTACAGCTAACACTCTCTGCCAAAGGAACCCACACATTTTTCACTACTCCAAAGCTACAGTAACATGTACGAAATTACATGGGCAGAACAGGCAAAGCACGCAGGACAAAAAGAAAACCAGGGGCGCCTTCCCTAGTGTAGATAAATTTTTATTATAGAAATGGCAAACAGTGGAATGATACTCACAAAAGAGTAGGTAACATTGAGCCTTCAAATCAAAGATTGATCCTCAGTCTTAGCAAAAAGAATGGACAGCATGAGAGAGCTGCACAAATGGTGGTTCCTATGTGACAGCACAGTATGCACGGGTTTACGCGTTTCTGGGGCCACGCCCCCTTCCTCAGAACTCCCTGACTGATGTGGGGCAGCGACCTGTAGAACTTCTGCATATATATTTCTTCAGTGGAGTGGTCATCTCTGGCGCTATTGGTTTTTATAAGTACGCAGGACGCATGGCCAAGCTGGGTTGCTTTACAAGTGCATCAATAATTAGATTTGTAGGCTAGGCTGAAATTGTCTTAAGGGCGGCAAGGCACAATAGGATCCACCACCAGGGGAAAACAGAATGTTTCCAGCACTATGGCTGTACAGCAATTTATCAGGTGAGTCACATCTTTTATCAATCAACAATGGGTACATTTAATTTGTTGGTTGTTGAAGTAATCCCATTGTTGCAATGTAATGATAAAATAATTGCATGATTTGAAAGCAAGCAGATGAATCCTTGAGATACCTGCACAAGTGCTCTTGGAGCCCTGACATTTAGGACACTCTATTAATCAAAATTTGACTTAACCTAAGAAAGGTAAACTCTGATATACCCCTACTGCCTTCCACACCTCACTTTAGGGCATCAGATTATTGGGCTTCCTCTGTGACCAATGGTGAGGTGCAGCAGGCAGGAAAGACATTGTAGTTGAGGTTTTTTGGTGGTGGTGGGGGGGAGTTAAATGCTTCACCTCCAACATAAGAAACATATAGTTATGTGGCTCTGTGGCTGATATATATCTTAATACATAGTTATCGTAGTAATCACAGTAAGGGGTAACGCAGGATCAGGATGCTCAGGGTATACCTGGACGAACATGAGAAAGTTGCCAACATTTTGTGTGCCCATCCCACAGAAAAGACTTACTTCTGGTATTGTCACTGCAGACTCATTAACACCTCCATTGGTAGGATTATAAAACACTTTCCTCTATCATCGTACCTTCAAATATACTAACAGAAAGCAAATGTGAAGACTGCTTTCTCTTGATTATTTGAAACTAATATTTTAAAAGCTGGCTTTGAAGAGTTTCAATTTAAATAAATATTTTAATATGTAAAAATTTTTATTTAAAACTTTTTAATTGTGTTCAATAAATAGGGG
Source organism: Nanorana parkeri (assembly GCF_000935625.1). NCBI lineage: Eukaryota > Metazoa > Chordata > Amphibia > Anura > Dicroglossidae > Nanorana > Nanorana parkeri. The sequence continues at coordinate 345,673 of NW_017307284.1, read as the reverse complement.
ATCCCTTTATTAGCTCACTTTGATCTGCAAGTAGAAACAAACCTACCCATTCTTTTTCATATATCACCGCCAGTGGATGATGAAGGTGTAGAACTTTTGGTGTAACTCTGCATCATATTTTGGGCAGGAGGTATCTGTTAAAAAAGGAAATAGATCGGGACAAAACTAACAAATACCTGAGTGCTCGCAAATTAGACTGATTTTTGGCTACATCAGTTTTGTTAACTGATATCACCAGGGGGTTGACATATACTGCATGACGTTTTAAAGTGAAGCAATGACCACGGCAATGTTTAATTAATTTGATAAATCTGCAAGTGCTATACCAAATAAGTTTTCCTTTTTCTTTTAGTTTACATGTTATAAGTCAATTTGTTTTGGATAAATAGCAGATTTAATGCATATATTTTTATTGTATAGGTTTCTACTAGAAAGGCAGAGGGAAAAATACATTTTCCAGTAATTTTTCTCCAGTGCTACCCTTACGTAATTGCAGAACCCCAAATATTAACTGCAGAATACAGCGGCCAAATTATTCTCAGAACAAAGATTTTACAGTAGTGTGATTCTTTTGTATTCCCATGCTTGCCATTAAGCCAGCAGGCCATGGTATGTGCACTGTGTATGTGCAACATTTTCTCAATGGACGCTAGTAAAGAAGCTGTCTACTTGCAGGCTAGTTGCAGGCTTGTGGGTAGAGGGCTTTACCGATACGATTTGTGTAGAAAAGGCTTTGCATGCATACTGCCCCAGCCAGCAAACTCAGTTAACCCTGGTGTGTATGGAATGGGCAGGTCGGTGCGGGGGGGGGGGGCGGTTAGCCTAAACATTATTAAAATTATTGGTTTCCCTTAGGATAACCTCTGATTTTGTATTTTTTCATGATATGCCCAGTTTGAATTGCTCAGTTTTGTGATAGTCTTAGTTGGTAAAGCAACTCTATAAAGTTAACTCCTACCATTCAAATTTACAAAGTTATTCAGAATACCACAAATCTCAGAACTGTATTATATATAGTATCATGATAAGATGCATTCTAATAACTACCGTATGCCTCACAATTTTCTTTCCTGCTCTCAAATGCAATTCTGCCCCACAATGTTCACACGTTTAATAGCTGTATTTCTTTGGAAAAATCCATGAAGAGTTAACCAGTGTGAGAAACAGACAATCTGTTGCCATTAAGCCAGGGAGAGTAATGAAATTTCATTTAATTTGTCAGAAGGAAAGTGCTAATGTTAAAAGGCATTTAATAAAAAGCTTTTTTTTTTTTTTTTTTTTTTAAAGGAAGCCTTTAAGTAATTACTTCAAGTGTCTTCGGCCTGCTCACTGGAATATTTACTTTACTGTCTTGCAGTGCCAAAGTGTAATTAAATTAGCACCACATTTACATTCCATTTCTCTTTAAAAGTGTGACTTTATTAACAATTACTGTAAATTTTTGATGCATCTAATTGCATGTTTGGTGCAATTTAAATGCTCCTTGTAAATTTCACCAAACTTAAGATGTAAAGTTGCAGAGGCAGCAGATATCTGAATACATTGAAGAGCTGCTATCCTCTGTTAGGCAGTGAGCCCTGGCTGATAGTTATGGACCCCAGACAGTCCCGTAAGTCTCTCTGGCTACAGCTATTTCACTGGCAGATAGGAAAGGAGAAGAGGGCATAATGAAAAGAATTGATCCCGCAGCCACTTGGACCCCTTATCGCTTTGTGCCAGTCCCAATAAGATTAGTGCATGTTCACAATTGCAGAAAAACAGATGGGTCAGGAAAAAGGAACTGGTTTGGCTCTGCTTCTTTCAGTATATATGCTAACTTCAGTATATGACACTGTGACATGGCGCAGATCCTGTTCAGTAAATCACAAGGGCATTTTATTTTGAGGAAATCGCCACATTTTTTGTAGAAAAGAGATGCATACAGTTTTCAGAAAAAAACATTTGTTGCCTCCCTTTCTCTATTGCTTTGTAGCACCAGTGTTAATGTCCAACACTATAGGGGGTTATTCACTAAGCAGCCAAATGAATAACCAAGCTGTACCAAAGTGAGCTGAAGCCTCTGTGGCTATTCACTCCACCCACGAATGGCTATTTTTAGCCGTACATCAGCTGCATTCGCCTCACCTCACATACCTTCGGCTCAGCCGGACATCCTCAGCTCATCCAGCCGAACAGAAGGGAAGAGCTTGTTCACCTCAGCCGATTCAAAATCTGGATTGGCTAAAGTGAACGTTCAGCAGTTCATTGCCTGCTGTCCACCCCTGTTCTCCAAGAGGTGAAACAGCAGAGAGTGAATAGCCGAACGGTCCGCTCAGCATTCAGTCCGATGATTCTGTTCACTATCTCAGAGATTGTGAAGCAGAATGAAAAATGTTGTTGTAACAAAAAAACAGCGTGTTGTGCCCTCCCCAAATAATACCAGACCCTTTAGGTCTAGTAGGAATGTTAGGGGTATTCCCCAGATGGCCAAAAAGGAAAACAAAAGTGTGGGGTTCCCCTCAAAAGTCATACCAGGCCAGAACAAGTCCCGTGACATCACAACTCACTTTGCCATTTGTTTACATTCAGGTCAGAGCTTTCAATTTTTCTTTCAGCCAGTCGGCAGCCATCGTTCATTGTGATTGACGTGGATCTACATCGCTGGATGACGTGATTGAAGATGGATTACATTGATGTACACTTTTTTAATTCTAATTAAAGGAATTGTCAAAAACTGTCTTGTGTTCTTTGTTCAAATAAAGGACTTTTCCAACCACAACTACCCCTTATTCATTCACAAGGGGGGGAGCATCTGGGTGCCCTATTTATGAAAGGGCAATGAAAACACACAAGGGCGTGTCTCTGTGTCAAAAAGGGAAAAAGATATGGTGCACTTACATATGGATCTGGGAACTGAAGGAAGGGCGGCCTTGGAGGAGGATCGAGGTGACCAATGTATATAACTTCACGATGCTGGTATACAGAATGTACAGCCAGAAAGTGTCCGCCAAGTGTGGATGATGTGGGGTGGAAAGCAGAGGGAGGAAGAGGAGCAAGGACTTGGTCCGTGTCCCTGCCGTATATGCGGAGAGTTCGGGCGGGGGAGCCAGGAAATAAGGCATAATCTATCTGACTTGCTACAGCTTCTAAAGAACAATCACAGTGTGCAGTAAAATTTAGAGTAAGTAATTACTCTGGAGTTCCTCAGGTATGGGAGGAGCATGTGTGACTGACGTTCCTCAGGTATGGGAGGAGCATGTGTGACTGACGTTCCTCAGGTATGGGAGGAGCATGTGTGGCTGACGTTCCTCAGGTATGGGAGGAGCATGTGTGGCTGACGTTCCTCAGGTATGGGAGGAGCATGTGTGACTGAAGTTCCTCAGGTATGGGAGGAGCATGTGTGGCTGACGTTCCTCAGGTATGGGAGGAGCATGTGTGACTGACGTTCCTCAGGTATGGGAGGAGCATGTGTGGCTGACGTTCCTATAGATATAAGATGTCAGGTGATCAGTGATGTCATAGGGTTAACTGTGTTAACTTATGTCTTCCCACCAGTGTAAAAGGACCCGAATTGATCAACATGTATGTGGGCCAGAGTGAGGAAAATGTCCGAGAAGGTCAGTCACACATGCGGCCATAGTAATTAAAACTAGGTTCCTTCAAGTGCTGGCAGGTACCTTCTTCTTCTTTTAAGCTCCCAAACCCTAGTGCATTTTGTTTAGTAGCTGGCCCACTTCTTCCTGCAATACACAGCATGTGGTAATAAACATAATGGGTCGGCTTGATAACCAACAGCTAGGCACAGGAGGGGGCGAGACATGGACTTTAAAAGAAAGTTCAATATTTGCATGTTACAGCGCCCCATGTCTTAAACGCACATCAGAGGGTACATTTGAGCACCTGAGGGCGTCCATTTTATATGCTATAACTGCTTTTCAAAACTTGTAGGAATAGATAAATTCAATTTAAACAGGTCTTAATTCACAGACAGCATCCTAAAGCATGGCAAAATGTATTTACCATGTGTGCCTATTGCAGTGACCAGATTTTACTATGCAATAGGAAGATTACTCTATTGGCTAGAACTACTTAAATACATGAATAAATGAGACCAAGACTTGGATTTAACCCTTTGCAATAATCTAATGCAAACCTTAAAGCTGGAAAAACGAATAAAACAACCCGAGGACAGCAGCATCCTCGCATCGTAATACTGATGCGAACTCCAGACAAGCTTGAAGGCCCCTGAACACTCTAGCACACTATTGACGTATTGGCTAAGTAATGATACCAAGCTCTAAGCTCACATATTGCTAAATGATCTATAAGCATCTACGCAGTTTCAGTGCCTCCAAGCATATATAAACCACACAGGCATGAATGCACAATAAGATTGCTTTTGATTTGCTGCCAAAAGGAAAGAAACAAAAAAAAAAAAAGAAAACGTGAACTTTTGGTCACATTTCACCTCCAGGCTGTCTGTTAAATTACAGGGCGAGCCATCTCTTCAGTCAGCGTTACAGAATTTGCCAGCAAAGCTACCTGGGAAAATCCGGACTGTGTCTTGATGAAAAGATGCAAACGCAGATCTGCAAAACAAAAACCTTGGAAAGATGTAAGTCTACGCAACCCAGGTGCTGCTTATTTTACAGCTGGCTCTGCGCGGGCAACATGAAAGGTTATCTGTGACAAGCTTTTTTGGCTATTATTTTCTTCCAGTGAAATGCTATTTCTCCGGAAAAAAAGGTCTCTGGAACAAAATAACAGTAAATCCTGATTGAGATACATAAACCTGCCATTGATATCACATAATATCAGTGTTCTTTCTCATTCGATACAGGCGTTTTAAAGATAAATGGTAAAAAAGAAGTGGAAATCCATCTGGCCGGCTGCCGCCTCTAATGAATAACCCCACTTTGGCTCCTGCGATGTAAGCAGAAAGTTCTCTCCCGGCCGCTTTCGTCTGTCATGAATCTACAAGACAGCCGGCATAGTATGAGGGCGACAACAGCGTGCTAACAGTGCACGCACTTCCATTTTCTTTGCTTTCTATTGATTTTCACTTAATAACTGGCGAAATACTAAACGCCTGAGTACCTTATAAATCCTGCCTGAGCTTTTTATTGAAGAGAATTTAATAAAAACAACCATCGAAGCCAGGGGATTTTTCTTCTGGACAAAACAAAAGGGGGGCGAGTAGGAGGGATAAAGCAACCATTTGAATTTTTAAATTGATTTTTATCCTTTGATGCTGATAATCAAGGTCACAAAGATTTAATTAAAATAAAATAAAAGAAGATTTTTGTACCCACACAATGCTGTTAAATAGAGAATGGCATGGATGGGAATGTAAAGGAAGTATACAGTTTATACACTACTGCCTTGTGAATAATCAACCTTGTAAGATGACTAAGGCAAAGAGCAAAGCTCTAGTCTACAGTCACCCCTTAGCAGTTAATAAGAATTAATTATACTCAAGTCAGGTCCGTATTTGTCAGGTTCTGACTGGTTCCTCTAGGTCAGGGGTAGGCTAACTCCGGCCCTCCAGTTGTGGTCCAACTACTAACCCCATTAGGCATTGCAGGGGTTTGACAGCCACAGACATGATTCCCAGAAGCAGATACATGCTAGGATTTGTAGTTTCAACACAGCCTTCCACTGCTCTTGATACTTCAATGAACAGTGCTCAGTGCAGAGCATTATCTGCCCTTTCAGAAGCTGACAGTATTACAATGCTTGGGGAATATGCATTGTATAGCACAGCAGCCTATTAGATTTTGAGAGAAACAGGCTTGTGCAACATATTACAACATAGAAAATGTTAGACTTGTGCACGGCTGAAAATGTTATTTTGTTTTTATTTAATTTCTATTCACATTGTTTGTTTTGTTTACTAAAATTCGGATCCGTTCGATATATTCGTAATTCGGATCAAATACAAAGTTTTAGTTTTCGGAATTCAGATGTATTTGAATCTATTTGGATGGAATTAGGTTGTTTTTAAATGTGAAAAAAATTTGAGCGGTCACGGAATGTAAACAAAGAGGTGCAGTAAATCCTGTGAAGTCACGACTTGCTCCACCCCTTTATGTTCTATGACCTTTATATTCTAATAAATGTTTCTACTTTTTATTAAATTGAGAGAGCATTAGTTTTTTAAAGCCCCCCCCCTTTTGGATTTGCATACCTGAAAGTGGGTTTATTTGTCTTTTTCCTAGTCTATACTACTGGGGTGTGAAACCTTGCTCTTTCCTCAGTACTTTTTCATTACTTCAGTACTTGTCCACTAATGTTAGATAATCAATTTAGATAACACCCCATTTTATGCTTGTTGACGTTTACTGCTTTAAGAAGGCAATGGTAATTTTTTGTTTTTCTTATTGTATTGATTCCTATAAGTGTTATATAATTGGTTTTTAAACTCTATCCAATAATGTGCATTGATAGCTCACTTTGAATTATAGCAAGTTTCTGTGGACAATTACTTCTGTCTAATCTATACAATCTTGATGGTTGGCTTATTTTGATTTTATATATATGTGGTGTTCCTAACCACATGACTTTATAACCCTTAGGTTCAATTCCATGCTTTCAGATATGGGGGGCTCTTGGGGACGTGTTGCGCTTATTTGGCAGCCTGAATTTTTGGGCTACCTTTTTTGTCGTGTTTTTTTTTTTTTGGTTTGGGATGCCTGGCGTGGTCCTTGGTTGGCGCATGCGCGCCATGGTTATTGGCACGCGGTCTCTGGTCGGTGCGTGCGCGCCATGGTCAACTGCCATTTGGAGGGGGACTCCATGTATCCCTGCCTGACCTGTGAGTTGGCGTTCATGGCATTGTGAGGAGGGTGGAAGGCAATTTATTTTCCTCCTTTCTGGCCCTCTGTTTTTCTAATTCACGTCCCACACTGTGCACCGTAGTTTCGCCCCTAAGGGGGTGTGGCTATGATTGACAGTGTTCTTGGAGATAAATAAATGGCTGCTAAGGCAGCCATTTCACCAAGCAGCTTTTGGGAGAGGCACATGTGAGATTCCTGATATGAAATGCAATACCTACACTGCTCTATACACAATTTTGTTAACTCACTTTGTAACTCAGTACACACTATCTGAGCAAGGTTATATGCTCCTTGTGGATTTAACCTCACTGTATGAGATTTTTTTTATTTATATAT
>NW_017307284.1:333428-337290 GCF_000935625.1 Nanorana parkeri | reverse complement strand
ATATATATATACACAAATATATATATATATTTTTTGTTCTTTTTGTTTTTTAATTATTATTTATTAATTGTTTTTTTTAATGGTTTGGATTCACTGGATTAACTAGTTTAATCTAATTTTAATCTAATTTAATCTAATCTAATTTTACATTGAATGCTCACTTTTTATTACTTATCACTGTTATCACATACATACACAATTTAATCTCGCCATTAATACAATCATTAAATTACATCCTTCTATACACCATTTATTTTCATTTATACCTTTTCACTTATATTTTCACTATTACAATTATTATATAACTGATTACAACTTTGATTCATTATCACACTGGTTGCTCACTATACTCATGTTATATACATTTCAGCTGTGACTTTGTGAGCAATATGCACCGCCCTTGCCTTTGCTTGTCTCTGCTACATGTTGTCTCCAGACATGACCCTACTATGTATAACATCCCCCTGAGGAAGCCCCATTGGGCGAAACATGTTGGGGAATTTAGAAGAACCAGTGCTTCCACTCTTTTAAAAACAACAATGTATAAGTATTGCGATACTATTGTATTGTGTCTCATTATTCCAAACTGATTTTTCTACTGTGTCTTTTAAGGTAATATTCTTTGATGAATTTATATTCTAATAAATGATTCTACTTTTTATTAAATTGAGAGAGCATTAGTTTTTTTAAAGCCCCCCTTTTTGGATTTGCATAACTGAAAGTGGGTTTATTTGTCTTTTTCCTAGTCTTTGCTCCACCCCTTTGTTTACATTCCAGAGTATAGTTGTCACTTGCGGCCAGAGTTCGTCAGATGTGTACGTGGCCGCGGGACTGTACGTTATCCCCCTCTTTCCTGCTCTGCCAGGTTGCTGCTCAAGGGTCTGGTAAAGAATTTTGTGGGGACACCAGGCTTTTTTTTTTTTTTGGCATGGAGTCCCCCTGAAAATTCCTACAAGACGTAAAGCAATCTCTTGCAGTCACTCCTAAAATAGCAATAGCTTGTGATGTCTAGTGGTTTATTGCAAGGTACAGCAGTCGTTTCTGGTGGGAGGGTTATCTGTAACAGACACAAACTCCTTTCCGGCAACAATACAGTCTATTATAATTTTCCTGAACCCTTTGTAACCAACTGAAGTCTCTTGTGACATAGCAGTCTCTTGCAACATGTATATCTATTTTGTTATATGGTAAAAGTGGCCCTTGGCAAGGGTTCATTACATTTTTGAGGTTGCAGGTCAGAGAAATGTAAAGTGAACCTGTGACCAGGCTGTGAGCATTCAAGTATTAACATGTTCTTAACTGAAACAAACCCACAGTGATCTTTGTTGCTGCAGACACTGAGGAGCAATTCATCTTCAAATTCACAGCAGAAGTACTTAAGTCATTTAAATCAGATATCTTAGCAGCTCAGTTCACCCTGCTCCACCTCACACAGCTCTAGCTATGTTTTAATATTATTGTTCAGGAAGCAGGAATGCTGCCAAGCCACTGCTGTGAGGGGGAGCAGTGTGAGTTGAATTGTCCTAGACAAGGGCTTCAGTGGTTTAGTTACACATTTTAAGAGTGAATTGATCCATAGTGCTTGCAACTATAGATGTTAGTAAGTGATTGCTTTACAGCTCATATGTATATATTGTACATAACATCAGGTATAATTTCCCATGTTAAGTGCATGCTAGCTAGGTAATCAGTGAGTATAGCACTTACAGATATGTCTTACTTTTTACAGATACCACAGTACTCCTGCTTTTTTTTTGTCCATGTATCTACTTCCATGACTCAGATGATAATAAATCCTGGTGCCTGTGCGATTCTCGGCTGCATTAACAAATATTTGACACAGATTAGCCCCTTTTGCAGCCTCTCACCTTGTAAATTGCTACATACTTATATTGATGCAGTCTGATCACTGGAGGAAAAAAACACCTGCCTGCAGAAAACTGTTTGCATAATCCAAACCTAGGCAAAATCTCTTGCCTGGAGCTAAGGTCTTGTTATACATGATAAAAGGTATAGCTTATTAAAATTCTAAAGTTATAATGTTGGAGTATATTGTGACAAATGAATAGTATTTTCATGCAGACTTCTAAAGTTACTGAAAGGTCAACAGTAAGCGTTTTCTCATGATGCTTGCAAAGAGAAGATAATGACATTTTTTTTGTACAAGTGTAGGTGTTTTATTATATATTTAACTAAAAGTGTTATTAGTGATTGATTTATTTAACATAGATTTGTAGTTCTCACCCCTGAAGGAGCCCCTAGATAGAATGGTCCCTCCCAGCCTGTCTAAGGTTTACTGTAGTGTTGCTGCCCCAAAAGAACTAGGTAACCCTCCAGTGGTGACCGATGAAAAGTCCACACAGAAGATGCGATACTGATGAACTTCATTGAAGTACTGTAGGAGAGAGGGTTAGTGTTAGGAAACCAAGAAACCAGAGCGAAACTTAAGTGCAGGCTAAAAAATAAAAGGAGTTTATTGAGAAAAACAATAAACAAAAATACATTGGAGAAAGTCAAGGACGTAGTCAATGCCAAGCCAGAGGTCAGATGCCAAAGTGGGTAGTCAGCCGAACCAAGTCAGGGAACTCTGAAATCAGAATGAACGGAAATAATAGCTGGAGTCAGGAATCACGAATCCGTCGGTCAGAGCCAGGGTCATACACGGTGAACAGAAACAGCAGCAGAGCTTGTTAGATCTGAACACATGCAAGGGTGAAGACTGAATTGACAAGCTGAAGGTTAAATAGTGAGTTGGTGTTGCATCATCACTCTGAGACAGGAATTTGCCATAAGTTTGCCAGTTTGTTTGTTGCACAATGATGATGTTTAGAGGTTTGGTCATAAGAGGATGCCAAAGAGGATCAACAGTGCCACACATCTTGAAAAACAAGCCATGCTACAGCCAGCTGGAGGAGGAAGGGTAAGAAACCCTGACAGTTAGGGCACAGGACACCAAGGATGTAATAGACTCCTAAGAATTGGTAGAACAAAGTACAAACTACACAATCTGTGTCTTTAGCTCCTGGCTGTGCAGTACTTGATACAAAAGCTACAGAATAGATCCCCACACTTAGTAAAGTTACTCTCTGTCATCTCCATACTCAGCTTCACTCTCTAGGCCCCAGGCCCCATTATGAGCACATGGCTTTCCTTCCTAGGCTGCAGGCCTTGACAGTTCAGACAATCCCATAGTGCCCTGCCTGTCTGGGGGAGAAAGAGCATCTCGCATGGTCAGCCCCGAATATTTTTGTCCTCCCCAGCATGCACCACTGGCCATGAACTTCCTAGTGATTGGCTAAGGAGATATAGATATTCATAATAAACCATTATTGGTTGCTCTTCTCTGTGGCAAGGTTATACCCAGCATCAGGTAGATGCAAATGATAACAGAGTGCTTAGGAGAAACCAAATGAGCACAGACTATCAAATCAGGATTAGACTAACTACAGTCTAACAATAGCTAAATTTTAGACATGTGCGCCAGCAAAATATTCGGTTTGTTTCTTTTCATTTCAGATTTTACGTTATTTAATTTTTCAGATTTGGGTTCAAAAGCCATTTTTTTCAGAATTCGGACGACTCCAACATTTTCGTTTATGTCGGATGTGTTAGATAATTACAAACACATTTTCGTTGGAGCAAAATTACATTAGAATTTAAAAAATGATTTTTGTCTTTTTAACTTGACAGTCCACAGAAACAATACTTAAATAAAAGCATGGGGTCTCCCCCAACTCATACCAGCCCCTTTAGGCCTGGTAGGAATTTTAATAGGGACACTAACGCCAAACCAAAACAAAATGTGGGATGCCCCCTAAAATCCATTCCCAGACCGTTAATCTGAGCAGCAGCCTGGTAGAGC